>NC_047519.1:30871737-31171737 GCF_902827115.2 Pseudochaenichthys georgianus | reverse complement strand
TTTAAAAAGAAAAGCCAAATTAAAAAGTAAAACAAATAATTGACATTTTGAAAATAAAGTGACATTTTGGAGAGAAAAAAGTGAAAAAAAAGTGAAATTCTGAGAAAAAAAGTCAAATTTGAGATGCATTGTGGGACATGTAGTTTATGGGCAACGTGCTTCTGTAAGTCGCCATGTGACCGTATAATAAACATATAATATTCTTTCAGAGCTCTTGTGGGGCCACAGAAAATGAAGTCGCGGGCCGGATTTGGCCCCTGGGCCTTGAGTTTGACACCCCTGCTTTAGACAGTATACAAGTCTATAAGAGCCAGTAAGGAGGGAGCGAAGGTTGAGTGGATATGATTCACAGTCTATGGATTCACCGAGGAGGGGAAGGAGTTTTTTTTATGTGCCTCGACTACCTCTTTTCTAGTTATTTTACTCAGTCTTTAACATTTCGATTCACATTAAAACAAACAAATCACTGGAAATGACGGTGCAACTAAACTAACATGTTTCTTTCTGTATTTGTTTCCTGCAGCTTCAGTTGTATTACCAAAGGCGGGACATGGTCCACTGATGAGGGAGATGTCATCGATGGCTATGTCTCCCGCCTCCCCCCCCACCGTCGCCTCGAGAATCACTTGGTGGACTTCCTGCAAGGTCACATGAGTCCTCGCCAGCCGCCACTCGTCCCCCTGATTTCCTGATTTTTGCCACACCTACAGGAAAGACATGAGGCTGATTCACTCAATGAGGATGTGAGGATGCTTTTGCAACACCGGGGCATGCACTGAAACTGTGAATGCACTCATTATACAATGCATTAATGTCATTGTGCAACAAGGATTTCACAACTATGCAAAAAGTATAATAACAGAGCAGGAGCAGTCACCAATATTTCTCAACCTCACAACCGTTCAGTTTGTTAACATTGTAGTAAAGGGAAGTCAAGTAAAGTGTCCAGACTCCAACAAGTGGCCTCCTCTGACCCCTGTAACCCTTAAGCTTGTTAAAACATAAAAAACTATCATTATTATTATTTTAAGCAAGTACACGGTGGTATTACTTTGCTGACTGCTTGCTCTTGCAACAACATCTCCATTATTTTATTTTACTCTGTTTCGTCTTGCACTATTTTATTTAATTTTTTTAATTTTGTTGTATTGTTTTATGTACTATACATACTGTATATTATGTTGCATTGTTGGAGGACCTTGGGACTTCAGTTTTCATTGCCATATCTACACTGTAGCTACAGTGCATATGAAAATAAAGCCTTTACAATTGAGTGTGTGTTGGAGAGGCTGAAGTGGTGGACTTATAACCTTTACCAGCATTTAAAAAAAAAATAGATTAGCAAAATACATTCTTGTGCATTTTATTTACCAATGTTCTCTTCAAGCGATCAGCTGTTTGCAGGAGCATCTTCAAGGATCCAACAGTAGCTCCGAACATGTGGTACCAAAATGTGAAACAGTATCCCTTTCCACCAGCAGGTGGCAGCAGCAGCAGAGACTTCAGCTGGGCCTTATCTCCCTTCACACTTGGTGCTGAGCTCTCGATGTAAAGGTACTTCCCTGTGAAAGAACAAAAACAGTAATAAATCCAAAACACAATGAAAGTGTATTTGCAATGCCTTGTCACATGTTGTATAAACCAATGAGCCGTGAAGAATAATGAACTTAAAAGAAGAAAATGAGAAGTTTAGAGGAAAGGTTTTAGAAAAGTAAAATGTGGCTATTCGAAGGCAAATTACAATTTCCTAAATTCTGATCAACAAAGAGTAATTGCTATCATTGTAAAAGCTGCCTTGTGATTATTTGTGAAATCATTGTTATTTTAAAACAAGTATTCTGTGGTATTACTTTGTTGTGCTGGTTGTTTGTTGTAGTTGTTTACCAGAATGGGATGACCAGTATGAGTGTGGTGTAACTGCTGTTAAGCGTTATTTAGTCACTCTTCGGTTTTTGTGACTTTTCTTTTCTTGTGACAGTTATTTCCCAGTAATGGTCACTTTAGCTACACTGAAAGATAAAGATAAAAAAAACTAACTTACGGTAAAACTTTTCTTCCATGAATCCGGTTAACAGGTCCAAAAATTATTTAATTGTATTCATACTTCAATTGTGGATTTGAACTCACATGCTTAAATGGTTCTTACTGGTCAGTTGCTGATCTTTGTCATTATATAATCATTATTTGTTGTGAATATTCCTACTTCCTTATTGTTTCAAGTTGCATGCTTTATTTATGAGGATTGTAATTGTGTACTTATGTCTATCTTTTACCTTTGACCTATCCATAGTGTTTGTAGCTGCAGCACATTTAGCTTAATGTTGATCTTGCTTGCTGCAAAGGAACAGCCGATGCTGTACTTCCTGTATTAAATGTAACTGAGAAGTAATACAAATACTCTCTAGTTATTTGTATGTTTTAGGAGACTGAAGTTAAAGTGACCTGTGCTGGTAGAGTGGTCTCCTGTGGGCCCGGTGTTGGGGGTCTCGGTTGGACCCGTCCTGCTGAGCCAGTCCAACTCGTCTTCAGCGCCTTGAACCCAAACACACAGCCCGTCTTCGAAAGAGCAGCCACAGGCAGACAGAGCTGAGGAGGGAGACGTGGATTTATTAGGAGCCACATTTCTGAGTTTTTCTGACATTTTGAACAAAGTATACAATCTGTGAATTATCCCTAGTACTCATGTCCAATTCCTTCACATGCAATTCAGATATGAACCTTACACACCTGGTGGTTGGTAGGATTTTTCACAGTTTAGAAAAGAGATATCATCCACAGCAACAACCTGGTCTCCAGCAGTAGTGTCCGTCTGAGTCACTTTATTCACGCTACTGAACCAAACCTGAAAGAGAGATGGTTCCATTCATGCTTTTGACGATAGTTGTCCTTAACAACAAAGAAAACTACACTTAAACACCCTGCACATGGACATATTTTGGAAAATGTAAAGTAGTTTCTAACATTTACCCACAATCCTCACCCTCATGCAGTGATATTGACATCCCCTACTCTTTCACTGTTTTGTTAATCATTTCCTTTCCCTAGTTTTTTAAAAATACACTCACTTGCCAGTTCATTTGGTACACAAGTCAAAGACAGTCCAAAATATAAATAGGTGTTGAATTGGATTGAGATGTGATATCCTAATCCTTTTTTTCTGTATGGAAGCTTTTGTATCCATGGTGTTTACGTGATTTTGTTTTTCTTTAAGGGGAGATACTACAGGTATAGGGTAAACTAAAGTCTACTCTACATTACCAAACCAGTTCCTCAGTTAATTACTAACACCTAGATAATTCGTTTTTGTATTACAAGTATTCAGAAATGTGATTTTTAGTTATGCAAATAATGCATTATTCATTGCTTACTTTTGTTAAATTTAGGAGAAATACACAGATGCAAATAGAAAATTAATTAAAATAAAAACCTAAATGTGTACTAGTTCTTTGGCACTAGTTTGAGGAAGACTCAAAAGCCCCAAAAAAAGAAGTTTGCCTGCAGTTTCCCGCCTTAATATGTCACTTGTCTGTACGCCCTTCTTGTTTGGATTAAAACATAATGAATCTGTTAGATGTAGGATACACAGTTGCACACCTTATAAGTCTGGGGGCTCAGGCCTACGGGCAGATGCTCTGGGGTCCAATGGGAGACAGTGTTTTGACTGCGTGACCACAGGATTGCTTCACTCCCCTCAGCTTGCTGCATAAGCACTCTGAGTGACCCAGCACTCTCTGCGCGGATGTGGAAGTGAAACCTGCGTTAAGGAAAGAAGGAAGTTAGAAGGGGAGAGTGTTGGATTGGGAAGAAAGACGAGGGCGGTGGAGAGTGTTGAGCAATTCATACTTTACATTTTCAACACTAACAAAGAACATATTTTACAGATACTAGGAAGGTTAATGTTGTGGATATTAGTGTCACTTACAGAATCTGGCAGAAGGGAGATGCAGGGGGGAGTGGGGGACTCTGGAGGCGGGCTTCACTCTGCGTGGACCCCTGACTTAAATTCACACTCATGTAGTAACCTGAGAACAAGGAAAAACAACCAAAATAAATAAAGTAGACCCCTTAACATGCTGAGTGTAGTTATGAGGATTTCTAAGCAATGTTTTCCCTAAAGATCTGGTCCTTTGGGTCTATTTACATTAAAATAATTGAAGCTAATAATGAAGCAACCTGTGTCTGTGGTGTGATCAGTCGGCGGCTCGGTGTTGTTACTGGCTTCCTGTCTCCGCCACATCATCTGTCCTTCGCTGGTGTCCGTCCATCGGCATTGGTCGCTCTCAAATGTGCACCCACCTAAAAGATAAAGACAAGGCGTGAGTAATACTGCTGGGAAACAACGGAGGCGAAAATTGGTTCATGATTCACATGTTTTTGAAAATAAGTCTGCTTTTGTAACATCTTGTTGCTAACATTATTTAATTCCGACCTTTTACTAAATCTTGTGGTAGAAAAGGTTGACCTTTGTTAGTGAACCAGTAAAGTCATTTTCCTTTAAATTAAACACTGCCAGATTTGGCCACTCGGCTGTCATCAGAACTTGCATATACCTGGGCGGCAGACACCCTATCCGTTTTTAAGAGTGCGCTTAAGACCTTCCTTTTTGATAAAGCTTATAGTTAGGGCTGATTAGATTCAGCCCCTAGTTTTGCTGATATAGGCTTAGTTTGTCGGGGGACATCTTACTTCTTCCTTCTCTCTGTCTATACCTGTGTACTCTCATGTTCCGATTAACCCAGCCTCCCCAAATGTCTTTCTTTTTGGTGTCTATATACGCTGGGATCCGGAGTCATGGATGATCCTGCGGTCCTGTGTCCTGGATCGCGAGCGCTGGATCTTGAGTCGTGGCTGTGGTCCTGGATCATAGGTCCTGGATGGATATCCTCGTGGATTCATCTTCCTATTATACACACATGCATTTCCAAACATTTGGACTACCTATGTTGCAAATGTATTATCTTTTCAATTTACACACGGCATCTATTGCACGTCTGTCCGTCCTGGGAGAGGGATCCCTCCTCTGTTGCTCTCCCTGAGGTTTCTCCCATTTTTCCCTTTAAACTGGGTTTTCTTTGGAAGTTTTTCCTTGTACGATGTGAGGGTCTAAGGACAGAGGGTGTCGTATTGTCATACTGATATTCTGTACACACTGTGAAGACCACTGAGACAAATGTATCATTTGTGATATTGGGCTATATAAATAAACATTGATTGATTGATTGATTGACCTCACATACAAATATATTTTGGTGAAAACAAGAAGTGTTTTGAGATTGGGGTTACATTAGCATCATGTAAATAATGTCTTAAAAAATGTAAAAAAAGGTTTCAGCTTCCTTATCATTGTCTTATTGTGCAATACTGTACATTCAGCATGAAAACATATTCTTTCTCAACTTTTATGTATATTCATTTTGACCCACATGCTCAAATTATTTCTCCCCGCTAAAACGAATGCGAGTTACCATCCTGATTTTACTTTCTGGCAGCCTGCTAATGGATCTAGGAAAATCTAAGATGTCATTTCTTTTTTTGTAAGAAATTGTAGTCTGTAAATAAAATGGTAGAAGCATTTGTATGTGCATGCAACAGATAGCTCACCACAGCCATCCTCGTCCTCCCCCTGCGGGCAGTCTGCATGATAATCACACTTTAAAGAAGCCAGAATACACACAGTTGACCGCCAACAGAAGAACTCATTACCCTGCAACACAGAGAAAGAAAACAGCTCTGGATTATATTCCACAGGACTACAGTTTGATGTTTCACAATAGGAGCTTATTATTTAAAGTATTACCTGACAGGGTGTAGGGGGGGCAGAGGTGGGGGGTGTGTCAGGCAGTTTGTTGTTGTCAGGGTCAAATTCACACTCCCTGGAGAAAGAGATGTCGTCCAGCGCAACCATCCCCCTGATCCCATCACCTCGCCCATATCTGAAGACAAGCTGAGAAGTAGAGGAGGAGACACTCTTAAAAAAAAACTAGAAGTTATTAGGTTTTTTTGGATCTTAGAGGAGCTCAAATATATTGATATTGTTTTAAGTCAAACCCATATTTCAAGCCAGGCTTTTATGTAATTTTGTAGTGTCAATTCCCTCTTTCAAACATGTCGTCATTTGACCCATTAGCCTCGAAAGTCCCTGCTCTCTAGCAGGGACTTTCGAGGGGGTAAAAAGGTTCGCATGAACTACTTTTAGTACCGGCTCTTTTTGGTGTGAACGCGATCATGAACTAAGTTTGCATGAACCTTTGTGGGAAAAGTACCGCAGTGTGAACGCACATTAAATATTGAACAGCTTTAAAAAAGATGTATTTCCTCTTTGAGATCTCTTATGATTGATACAAATAAGAGAATTATTCATAAAGTAGGCCTGGGCTGTCATTTACTGAATTGTGTGCCTCTTTACTGACCTTGCTAATAGACAAAGTGGAGAACGTGACCTCTGCTCTCTGCCAGCTGTAGCTCTGGGAGTTTTCTCCGAGCCACAACACAGCGTCGTCTCTCCCAGTGCGAAGTGTGCGGCCCCGGGCTGTCAGTCGGCCTGCAGCGTCGCCCAGGCTGAAGAAGAAGAATCTCACCTGCACGGAAACAACACCAGCCCTCACAGTGAGCAGACGTACATAAAAGAGGCCATGCTATGCTTTAAAAACAATAAAGCCATTACTTTTATCTAAATAATCTTATCTGTCTCATGAACTGTGATCAACCTGCATTAGTGGTTACTCATTTACTTTAGATCAGATTAAGCGTTTGATAATAAAAGCTATGCACACTCTGCAGATACAGACATTGCCAAACAATTGAGTAATTTCTGATTTCTTACAGTGTGTCTCGGTAAAATCCTGCTCATTATGCCTTTTTCTTTAGATCTATCATTAGATTTTACATTTTAATTCCTATATTTAGTTTATAACAACATATCTGTAAAACGTATGCAACTCTAACCAGCATGATGTGTACTGTGTGTTGAGTGCTAATGACCAAATGTTAGCATGCTTTATCTATATGCATCTATATGCATTTTTATCAGCTTGTCAGTATGGCACTCATGTCAACTTTTACACAGTTATTCACCTCTTTCATCTTGATATGATATTACATGCACCCTTGAATACTCACAGTGCAATTGGAGCTGGGTCGTAAAGTTTTGGAGAGAATCTCTGACGTCTGATCAGTCAGCTCAGCCCCAGGGATAACATAGTGACCTGTATAATGATGAAATAAGAAAATACAATCGTAAGTTAACATTACACAACATTACTTTTTACAGTAGTAAACTGAATAAATGACGGATTTTCCATCTAGTGAGTTATTCAGTCAAAGCCCATGAGTTTTACCTAAATGCCAGCAGCTCAGAGAGAGATATACCTGCATCAGAGTTTTTGGTGTGATCCCTCGGAGGCCCGTGATTGGGCCAGGCTTCCTCTCCTTTGCGATGCGTCCAATCAGCTCCTGCTGTGTCTACGTGACTTTGCTCCCAGAAACACAGGCCTTGTTCAAAGCTGCAGCGCTCCAAAACACCTTGTTGTTCTACATTTTGTATTATTTTCAGGTAAAAGGGAGTGAGAGGTAGACAAGTTGAAAACTGTTCCTGGAGGAAAATGAACCTGTGAATGTGTAGAGCTTGTTCTTATTGCTTAATCAATTATTTTTGTAACTCTAAAAAACCATCAGAAAACAGTGGAAAATGCCATGAAAGGGGACATCTTTACATTTCTTGTTATGTAAGACAGTCAAAAAAAGGAAAGCAGCACTCTAAGATTTGAGAAGCTGAAAGCAGTTGGTCAGTTATGGTAAAAAATAAATAATATACACTATTATAAAAACAAACAGCTTCCAATACATTTTCCATCCAACCAATAATTACCTAGTCATTGCAGCTCTATGATTGTGTAATGCATTTCTACAGCACGCTACACTTGCACACAGATCATTCACATCACATACTTTTATATTTCTACTTACGACCTACTAAAATATATACAATAATGTATAAATACATTTATCTCACTTATACGGTAAGAACTGAACTCCTAAACATTTAGCGGATGTTATGAAACAGTGTTCAGGACAAGGGGAAGTACACAGGGAGTGTCTGTGTGACTTGATGAATCAACCATAACAGTATATGTTACGTGGCCCCGTGCACTCTTTTGCATATCATGTATTTGTTTTTGCTATGTTTGTAAAATGTCATTTTCTTAAATGTTTTATGTGAGGGACTGCGTCTGGAAATTAGCTCAAAGCTAAATCTGGCATATTTACGCTTGACACATTTGGTTGTCCCTGCTAAATAAATGATTAAATAAATACAATTTCAGTATTTTTAACATATTTTGTAACCTTAAAACATTTGTGATGTCTCACCACAGTTGTTCTCATCAGACCGGTCCCCACAGTCATCGCTGAAGTCACACACTTGGTTTAGCCCGACACACACACTGTTGTTGCACGTAAACATATTCTCTGGACACGAGGGCTGGGGCTCTGAGAAAACCAAACGTATTTCAAGAATCAGCTTGAGAAGAAAAGAAGACAGCTGAAATAAAGTGTGTGTTGGTACAGCAGGTCACCTACCTGGCAGGGAGCAGTTGGTGAAATCTATGTCATCGATGGCCATGTGTCCGGGCCGGTTGAAAGTCCTCGAGGCTTCAAACAGGATGGTGAAGGCCACCGGGATGCGACCAACCGTTACCTCACCGTGACGCCACACATCTCCATGGTTACCAGACAGCCACCACAGTGCGGTGGTCCTGGAGCCGTCGTGCAGCAGCACCTTCAGCTCCTCCATGTCTGTACCAATGAGAAGAGTTAAAGTTACTATGAGGAGAATGGTTGCCAGTTAAAGGGTAGACATTTTATTTAAGAATATATTTTGTGGTTTTGACAATTACTGGGAGGCAAGATCAACAAAGAAAGAACAGAAAATGAAAACAAAAGAAAGTTAAAGAACAGGCATTGCAAAGCTTTCTGTAATACTGAGTGTGATGACCAACAGCCACTAGGCAATCAACAGCAGAATGCATAAAGTTAAGAGCATGCACCGCTGAAAAGAGTAAACATATTCAAGACCTGGACTTCAAGTATGTGTAGAAAGTTTTGAATAGCAATACTGACTTTGGGTAAGCCAAGCATTGCAAGGCTATGCAACCTGCAACCCGCATTAAGTGTATAACAAAAAAAAAAGGAAATAAAAAAGAGTTGTGTCCTCATATCACCTGCTCCCAAAAGAAATGTAGGCGCTATAATCAGATGATGACCTTATGACACAAGTGAGGGTTCACTGCTGCTTCTGTCCCCAGGGACAGCCACAATTTAAATAAAAGTTCCTTGTAGTTTATTTTAAACATACCTTCTCCAAACATGTTGTAGTAGAAGTGCAGTGTGCAGGTGGCGCTGGTCTGGTTCATGATGGGACTCTGCACAGCAGCAGGGGTCATTTCGGTTCCCTGGTCCGGCTCCAAGGCCATGTACCAACCTGGCATAAACAGATAAGAACCCAAAGCGTTTCATTATAGAATAATCTTCCCACACACAGTCAGCAGCAGTCAGTTTAAATTGAGTTTCGTATACAATGCAGGAAGTTTTTGCCCTTCTTTATTGTCTTTTCAGAGCTTAGGGCATTTTATTTTTGGTGTGATAGCAGCTGACCTAACAGCATTACCCTGAATTCATAAACATTATATTTCATTTATAATTTCCATTCAAATCAAGGAATCCAAGCCAGAACAACAACAGGATGGGGATGTAGAAGCTGTGGTTAAACCTAAAGCCGACAATGCAACCATAACTATTGAAAAAGAGGAAACATATTCTGCTTATTCAGCCTTTTCTTACCCTTGTAAAAACACATTTTTTACGATTAAAAATGTATGATAAAAAAAACTAAAGGTCTTTCTTCTTTCCGCTTTGCAGGGTTGTAACTATGATGAGTTATTATATGAAGGGAAATCCAGATTGATACACATTATGTTTGCTTTTTTATGGAATCCAAAGTCCAGAGCATCACAAATGTTGGTAACCTCTTTGCTCTGCCTTGTATTGCTGTTAGTGGCCTTCACATTAGATCCAGATGCAGAAGCAGAATGAGTGGAGGCTCACCCAGTCCAGAGCCCACTGTGTTGTCCACGGAGGGTCCAGTGTTCCCAGTAGTATTCCTTGTTCTCGTCCACTGACACTGGCCTGCACTGATGTCCTCCCAGCCACATGTGCCGTTTTCAAATGAGCAACCCACAAATCCCAAACCTGTCTCATTCACTAAAAGAAAAAGGAAAAAACGTGTTTATTATTTATTGAATTATCATCAGACATATTGGCATAAAGAAACTTGAAAAGCTCCCTTACAGTCAAGATGCACAACTTTAGTGGATCATAAAATATCAAGCATTGAAATATTGCAGTCTTAAGATGCTCCTACTTTTATATGGATGTCGGTTTCAAACCACAGCAAAGGCCAACATGTTACCGGAAACACACTAGATAAGATTTCTTTTTTTAGCCAAGCTGCTTGCAGGAATGCCTATTGCTATCTAAGCAGCTGTTGAACATCTGAGGTCCCGGTCACTTAAAAGAATGTGTAGTCAGCAGTCGATGACAATATAAAACAGTCCATTATATATATAGATTTCTCAGAAATACTTAGGCACTGGAATCATGAGAATTTAGTCATTCATGTGGACAGATTAGATTAGGCTGATGGATCCGGTAATACACAAGATTAGCCACTGACATGCAGATACAAACAGTCTATAATTACCCGGGGTCCATGTAGTAGATATTGAAATAAAAAAGCAATATCAGTACCTTGACAAAGGCCTGGAGTGACAGTGATGTCATCGATGGCAATAAATCCTCTGTTAGTCTCTGCTTCGATCAGCAGCTGAACATGAGGTAGTTGAGAGAAGCAGGGAACATATTTGCTTAAATATCCTGTCATTCTCTTATTGTTTATTGATGTCTACCACTCAGCCTCTGTTATATTACCTGGAAAGGTTTCGTCCTCTCTAAAGATTGAGAGAACTTGGTCCAGCGGTGTCCACTGCTGTTACTGTTGAACATCGGTTTCTCCTTCGATGGCCCTGAACGCATCAACACCTTCAACGTCCCCGAGGCACTGACAAACAACAGTCATGTTATTATGTGACATGTGAAAACAGCTAATTACTCTATTATCTATCAAGTTTAATTTGTTCTACTTTGACTTGCTATATTTAACGTGGATCATCTTTTTACAGTTTCTTGATAGCTCAAACCTTTTCTTTGTTCAAAATTGACATTTTTGCATACAACTCTCACAGTGTGTACAAAGTGAACTCTGTCACAGGATCTTCTTTGTCTTGCACAAAGTGAGGGAGGCCGGTGATTCACGTCTAAATGCCACTTGTGCTCACTTTCTGAGGAAGTCGATGAGGAAACTAAACAGGATGAAGTGCATCCTCCGCATTGTCACAAACTGATCAGTGTGAAAGGTCGTGGTTCGTCATGTAGTGCTGACCTGCTGTCCATATGGTACCAGAAGGTGAGACAGGAGGCGCTGTCTCTGGGTACGATCCACTCTGACACAGCCTGAGAGACGCTGCTGTGGGTTTGGTGCAGTGAGGAGCTCAACAAGAACTGACCTAAATGCAAAGACAAGAATTAGATGATTAAGATTTGCATTACCTGATTATTGCATTGTCATTTAATGGTGCACCAACAAGAGGGAATTATTTCCAATGCAAGCTATCATCTGTGAATGCTACACATTCTTTTTGGCTGTTGGAACCTTTCAAACTTTAAATGCATCATGATCAATGTCAGTAAGAGAAAGATACATATTTGATAATGATTTTGTAGCCTTCTCATTTTAAAGTTGCTTTTGTAGAACAGACATAAGGATGTGATTTGTGGGGCAGGGCGGATGTGATTTCAGCAACAGGACATAAGTCAGAGATAAAAACAGAAGTTAATAAGTAACAGACTGTCAGTTTAACAGCTGCTAACGTGGCGCAAATGAATCATTGATGGTTGTTGAGTTAATTAGTCAGCTAACTTTAAACCCAAATAATTCCTGAGGCTTTTCAAATGAACAAATGTTAATTATTGCTGGGATTTCTACTGAAATTGCCTTTCCATATATGTTTTATTATTTAAAAGTGGCAATAGACAAGTTAGGGTTATTTTTTTGAGTGGTAGACTTACCACATCATTTTCCCCAAAGCTTTATTAACGATATAATACATTTACAATTGTTTAACCATTTCCTCTATCTTGGGATAGCTACCGATAGCGATTTCTTTTTGGTTGTGCAAAGGTTGACACAGTTCCTTTGTGCCATGTGTCGTACCCGTTGGCAGACAGAAATGTGTGGTGAATGACTTTTGGGAACCAATTTAAACTCAGATTGTGTTATTGTCCTATAGCCACTACACTGTGCATTAAACATTTACTTCCTAATGATAAATTAAAGCAAAAAAACCCTAGATAATTCCATTGTAAGGTACATCAAAGTTGGTACCCTGTGGGGTCTGAGTGGTGTGGTCTGTGGGCGGTCCCTGGGAGCCCCCCCGTGCCAACACCCAGTCGTGTCCATCTTCTTTGGGGATGTTGACCCAGGTGCACTGTCCGGACTCAAAGTCGCAGCTTCCTGGAGGACTGCAGGCCCCGTCCCTCACAGAAACATCATCTAACTTCACTGTAGCGATGGTGCCCGTCACATGATCTGCCTTAAACACCACCTGGTGAAAGATAGGAACTGTTATAGGAAGTAGACCAATGGGAGACAGGGAAAAGGCAGTTTTATTGGCAGGAAGTGTTGGAAATAGAAAATTAGAAAAAGCTGCTTACACGGAATTGTGCAGGGGAGGACACAGTGACCTCTGCCACCTCCCAGCCTGCAGAGGGCGCTTCAGATCGTTGCCAAAGTGCATCCTCCAGCTCCCAGCTGCGCAGCAAATGCACGGCAAGGATGTTACTAGACCCCGCAGGTATCCAGTACCTGAACAAGTACAGCAGACCATTAAATATGCATCAGACAACAGTGTATAAACATAAGGCAGCACTAGACTCACCAGAAGCGAACACATATCTCTGTAGCTGAAAGAAACTCAGGTGTGAGCAGCTGAGCTACCTCAGCCTGTGTAGAGTTGGATGTCATCCCAGTCATGTAGAAACCTAACACAAAGAGACAGGTCAAGTATCTACATTGTACAAATAGTAAGACATCAAAATGTGATTATGAAACAGTTCTAGCTAGCTAATTTTAATCTAACTATCAAAGGACAAAGGTCTTCCACACTTCATATCCACAATGTCTGAGTTGCTGTCAGCTAAATGCTAAATGTAAGTTATAGGACATTCCTAAGTTCATCATCTTATTTTAGCATGCTAGCATTTGCACAAGGCTAGAGGAAAGTCGTTAGTTCAAAGTTATATTTAAACTGATTCCCAGATTTGGAACAGTCGCTCAAACAGATAACAACTTCATAATATTGTCTGATTTACTTGTAATTAACCAAGCATTAAAACCATCATCTAGATCAGTGGTTCCCAACCTGGGGGGCCCGGGGGGCCCGGGGGGCCAAATATCGCAGGAGGGGCGCCAGGCCTCAGATGATTTGAGGCCAAATATCATATTTAGACTTTTTTGTCCTCCATATAATTAGCAATACATCATCAAAAGCCTTGTCTCTACATTACAATAAAATATAAAAAATAATTAATTAATTTCAATACAAATTCAAGTTAGTAGCTATTAAAGGCATAAAAAGACAGAAATGTATAATTCTTTCTTTAATAAAAATGTTTCTTCTGCCCGTAAAGTGTCCAAACCAGGCTTTTCTGGATAAGCGCATTTTTAAAACATAGTCATTGTCCATGCCGGTTTCAGTTGGATTATTTGTCACAGTTGCTCCGATCAGATCGGTCTCCTCCATTTTGTAGATTATTTACGACTTTTGAATCCACATAAACACATCGGCAAAATCCTGCTTACTTTGAGCATGTGTTTTAAACAGTTTAATCCCTTTGTGAATTGTTTCCACTTGCGCCGTCCTTTAATTTCTTCATACAGCGGGAATCCAAATGAATTAATCCTGAGTCCAATAACCATCAAAGTCACTCAATATTGCTCCTTAATTACGCTTTCATCCTCCTTTAACAAAATACTTCACATTCATCCAGTTTGTGACAGTAGTTGTAGCATTTTTGAGACTTTTAAACTTGAATTACCGCTGTTGTGGGGGGGTAATTAAAGGGGCCAAATCAGGCTCTTGGTAGATTTGATTTCGGCACGCAGGATAATTTTTAGTTACTATTAGTTCTGGCCCGCCGGTATATTGCACGCACACCTTCACTCAATCCTGAGGATTTCCTCAGGTTTAATATGTGCAATAAGTTCATTTCAATAAGTTTTGCAATAAACATTGAACCAGTCAGGCCCTCGACTAGTGCCGATTTTTAAAATGTTGGCCCACTGTGTATTTGAGTTTGACACCCCTGATCTAGATGATTGCACTGCTCTTACAGTAAATCGCATAATTTGGGCATGAAGGTTGCTACTCACCATTTTCAGTTCCATAGGTGTGATCCACATCATTTTTTGTTCCTATTTCGCGAATCCATCGACCCTTATGTCTGACATCGTTCTCAAAGTCACACCAATTTGAATCAAAGCCGCATAAATCTGAAAGGGGGAAATAAGTTATAATGTATATAATCTATATGTTTGTTTTTCATTGCTGTGAAAAGTAAGCAATGGCAGTTTGTGTTTACACACTCTGATTACTGCAGCCCCCCTCCCTCACTGTAATGTCATCAATGGCTATGAATCCTTGGCTGTTGGTGTTTCTATGGCCTCTGAACATCACCTGTAGATGAAGGAGAAAAACGTACGCCATTTAACAAAAACTATAATTTTCGCAAAATATTGATATCAGCATAAAACATATAAAAATGCAAAGCATGCGAGCAAGGATATGTGGTTGAGTTCAATTTTACCATTTTTGTATTGTTCATGTCAACTGTTACTTGTGCGTTAATCCACTCTGAGTTCTGGGTTCCTCGACGAGTCCAGGCAAACAGTTCAGAAGAAGATTTCTGAAACAAAGCAAACTATTATTCCTTTGAATGTATCAATGACTGTAACAGACGGTTTAAAGAAGCTCTAACTAGGGTACATACTGTCTCAACCAGCAGGTCCAGAGTGGATACTGAAGGCCCGAGCATGAAGAACCAGAATCCAACACAGAAACGTGATGAAAAATCAACGACAGGAACAGAGACGTCTGCTCTCTCCCCGTTCTTAGATCCAGATCCATTCAGCAGTAAGAAGAAGCCTTGGTGGATAATAAAACACAGAGAGGACTGCCAGACTGTGAGGAAACACTGAATACTGCAGCATGGTGCTACATCAGAGTATTCTGTCCATTCTATGATTGACAAGGCAGTGCAGCTGTTCCATTTAATAGTTTTGTAATCAACCAAAAATGTGCCATTAGAAATAAATCCATTATTGGATTTCAAAGCTAAGGCGCTTTTCTTCCTCGACTTTAATACAAATTTGTAGTGGATGTTTGTAGCAGTTTTTTCTCTGTGTCTGTTTAATTGATGGTTTCTATGCCTGTATTAGATTTTGTATTTTATTTCCGAAAAGCCTAACCAGGAACAATGTCTGCAAATAAGCTACGACTAGAAGACTAAACTACATCAGTTGCAACTCATTTAAGTCTTACAATACCCAACATGTTTTGTTTAAATCAGATAAACTCTAGACTACTATACTACTACTCGAGAAACTAGAACTTGAAAAATAGTAGTAAAACACAAACATAAATCTGAATTATGTGCCAAATCTAGGATAAGAAAGGGTTAATGTTTAGGGTTGAAACTATCTGAAATATCGATGTTGATTTCAATATTTAATCATTAAATCATTAAGTCCATGAAAAGTATTAAAATGTCTTGTGTTGCCTACAAATCCTCAAATCTGATTTGTTTTTGCTTTAAAAAAAGAATGACTAAAACAGTTAATCATGTTGATTTATATCTTGGGGATGTTTCTCTACAGTCACAGCATATCTTCCTTGGACAAACACACTGCGTTATCTAACACAAACAGTGCAATGTATCACAGACAACTGATCCTATTTACAGCTCCTCTTTGGTTACATATCTTTTCAGGTATAGTTCAGTTCCTGTGTAAGCCTCCTTACAACTTTGGTGATTATTTTGTCAATATTCAATACCTTGCTTATTTTCAAGAGTGTGATCATACTGAGGTCCATCCCATGGCTCGTGCGCTTGAAGTCCGTTACTGAGAGTCCATTTCAGATCATCATTGACCTCCTGGACCCAACTACATAGACCTGTTTCAAAAATTATTTTTTAAATTCTTATTACTTAAAATACTACATTTGTAATAATAGATAATGAATAAAAAATAGAACATTTGCTTGAAAGTATGCAAATATCCGAATGGCCTCAAGTACAACTCAAAAACGTAATAGAGAGATCACATTAACATATTTAATTACAAAAGCTGAATTAGGCTAGGGTAGCTGAAAGTCTTCAGATTGTTCAGTTTTTGATTGAATTATTTTGGCCACAAGCCTTAACAACAAAATTAGAAGATTCCCCGTCCCTTGTTTTTCTTGGTAACCTTTTTCAAAAGTGCAGTCCATGGCGGAGGCAGGAGCGGTGGTTGTCGTAGTAACAGGGTTTGGAGTGGTGGTCGGGAAAATGTCATCACAAAACTGTCCTCTGATGATGTGGATATCGTCCAGGGCGAAGCTCGCGCCAATACATTTGGGACAACTGGCATGTAAAATAATCTGTAATGAAGAATGACGGTTAGTTCAGAGTTTTTACCTCATGTCACTTTATCAGGGTTTATTATGAAACAAGACATGTCACATTACTTGGTGAGACCCTGATGCATTGTAATCCACCCTGTCTTGTTTCCACGTGTCATTTAAAGATCCTCTTGTACTCCACACAGGACGCAGCCCAGCACTCTCATTCACAAACATTGTGAGGTTAATATCTGAGGGCCCTGGAAGCAACAAAATTAATCATCAAAAGATGGAATTTACATTTGATGACAAAAACAATAATTTATATTTGTAGGATAATCAGATGTGTGATAAGGCATGCACATCAGAGCGCCAATGCAAAACCAGAAGCCCTCTTGTACCGCGTTCTCTGATTCTTGGATCCTTGTTCTTATTCATCAAACCATCCTACGTTTTTGGATATACATTTAGTCAAAGTGCACCTATCATGCTATTTTTAGGCAATAGCATAGGTTTCAGATATATACAAATATATAAAAAACATGTCTATGAAGTGTTTTGCTCAAAATACCATAATAATGCTGATTTTGGGTATAAAGCTTAAATAAAAAAAAATAATTGATAAAAAAAAGGAGGGGGCTGAGCTCATGCGGGACCCGGCAGCTACTGCGGTGATGAAACGCCATATCATGGATTATCAAGGATTATTTCTGAAACAGTATGGAGCTCAAAGGCTTTCTCTCTTGCCGGTTATACCACAAGGTGAGTTCCTTTTTATTTCCTGCTTCTTCACACACATGCTCTCCAGTGGTTAGCTGTGAGTGTTAGCGATGCTAATGTAAACACTATATTACGTCCAAAACAGTCGGGCATTGTTTCTGATAGCAACTTTCTGATAGTGCTGTGGATCCACATTTCCGATATTAGGTCATATCGGACGCAAATCTGGATCTGCTCCGTTGTACAGCCGTTTTTAGAGATGTGGGTACGGAGGAAAAGAGAGAGGGTTTTATTTTCTGATGCTGCGTGAGTTCCCTGACACAAAAAAGTGCATTTTGCATGATAGGTCCTCTTTAAGTTCAATGCACAATGGAAGTAAAGAGTAGTGGCTAGATGAAGAATTGCATTGATTGAAACTGCAAACTTTTGTTTTGTTGTTACTGTTATTTGTTTTTATCCAAATAACAATGATAATTGAAATTACAAAGATTTCTAACTTGCTGCCTTCTCTATCCTCTCTCTCTAACCTGGAGATTGTAACATGCTTACTGATGCTGTCATGTATCTCACTTAAAGTGGACCTACAGTATCATGCTATATTTATATATTGTAGGGCCATACCTATATAAAGTATAAATATATATATTTTTTCAAAATACCAAACAGATCCTGCATTTTAGCCATGCCTCATTTCGCTCTATTTGCTCTTTCCAGCCCTGTTGTTTCAGGGGCTGATTCTGTGACGTAGCTTTAATGCAAATGAGCTGCAGCTGACCACGCCCCCCTGCAGGAGAGGGGAGCTGGTCTGAGATCAGCTGCTGTGCTGTCAGAAGAGGGGGAGAAAAAGAGATCTCCGTCCTCCGTGTTTTATTCTTATATGATTATATAGAGTCGTTATTCATTTGTTTTAAAGCTCAATAAATAACAAAGAAGACCTTTGACCGGCACTTTTCTAATTTTCACCGGAAGATTTAAACTTTAACGGACATGTTGACCGGCGGAAAAAAATCTAACTGAAACTCTGCCGCACGGTCCCCTCGTTCCTTGGAAGAGGCGGAGAGGTGGGTGTTTGTCATCTGCTGGTGGACTACCGGAGAGAATTACAGCGAGGGAGCAAACACTTGCCTCGGGGAGGGAGAAAAAGAGCCACAGCGGAGAATAAACAGAAGGGCAACCATGGCAACCATGCGTGGGAAGTCTTCTTTGCTGCTTTTGTGGCAGACTACAGCGCCACTTACAGGCCTGGCATATGTACTACAGCGTCTCCAGCGCTTTCTAGCGGCAATGGCCGGCCGTGGCCCAACCCCACATTCCCCTGATAGGTGGAGCGTTGGCCATATCGGCGGAGCTCCTCGTTCCTGACTTCAGATAATTTTTAAATCTGTATCAGTCTGTATCAGATCTGTTGCAGTCCCGTTTTTAGAGATTTGGCAATGGAGGAAAAGAGAGAGGGTTGTGTTTTCTGACACTTGGTGAGTTCCCTGACACACCGGGGACACATATTCATGTATAAAAGACATACAAAAGTTCATTTTGCATGATAGGTCCCCTTTCAGGTCAAATCAATTCAGATCATTTTTTATACAGGGGTTAAATCCATGCTTGTAGCTGCTTATGGTCCCCTCTTTCTCCATATTTACTGTTATGTCAAATTATAAAAAAGTTTAAATAAAGAATGAAAAGACTGTTCTTACCATATTGAAGCCAACCGTGGACATAGTGCCAGATCTCCAGGCAAGCTCGGTCTACTCCCTCCATCGTCTCACTCTCCAGTTGGGCAGTTTCTCCTTTCGAATAGTCAGACGGCTGGAAGAATGCAAAGTGACCTGTAGAGGGTTCAAAGCAACATAAACAATCCAGAAGAATCATTTCCGACAGTGTCCTGCACATAGGTTGTTGCATGATTCACATTTATAGAAGGTTCATTTGTCACCTGAAGTCTGAGTGGCGGCTTAAAGTTTGAGAGCATAAAGGCAGTCGCTTGGCCCACTATATTCCCGAATGGTCTTTAGATTTCACCCCTGGGACCTATTTACCAAATGGCGAGTTTTCCGCAGATGTTTCCTCCTATACAACAAAAGTCGGACCTGGCAAGTACTTCCAGAGGGAGATTATCTCCGCCACACTCCCCCTCCCCCCTTGCCTAAACCACCTCCATTGGACTCCTTTGTTTACTTCCTTACCAGATTGACATCACTGTGTTACAGTACATTCGTGCTTCTATTGGCTTCAACACATTGTACATGACAGGCTGAGGGGCGGGACATAATAGCGGTGGACCAATCACAACAGAGCCAGCCAGCTAACCAATCAGAGCAGACTGGGCTCTGGTTTCAGACAGAGGGGGAAAAGAGCTGCTGCAGCAGTATGAGGAAAATAAAGCACTTTTTAAACATTACATGTCACAGTAGAGGCACAAAATACAAATATGAAAACTGAAAATTAGCACAACAGGACCCCTTTAAGTCGGTAGTATAAATTAGTCAGGTGCATGCATGAACATTTTAGGTAACTTCCTCCCACTCATATTGTTTCTATAATAATCATGCAGCTAGTTGAATTTGTTTATTTTTTCTTACCTAAAGCAGAATTTGTGGAGTGGTCCTTTTTTGGAATAAGGCTATCAACGCTGTCACCTGAGAGCCAGTCCCAGTCCAAACCGGACTCTGTAGGACGATTATTCACCCAACCACAGAAGTCCATTTCAAAGTCACAAAATCCTGCGAGGGATAACACATATAGTTTGCAACATACATGCAATATGAAAAAAACTAACTCAAATCCACACAACAGGTCACTAACCTGCTGCGGGACAGGCGCCATTCAGAACTATGAGGTCGTCAATGGCGATATCTCTCCTCGGTTCAACCCCAACCACAGCTTCAAAAACCACCTGTCACTCAGACACAATGCATTTTAACTTGTTAAACAACTTGTTTTATTTCCACATGGCTTTGTGTTTAACATAGTATGAGTGAGAGAGTGCAGGCTTCAGGAAAAGCTGAGCTCAATTAAATAATCGACACTTATTGTATTGGCAGGCGAAAAAGGTATAAATGTACGTGCATGAGTGTGGAAACTGAATAATATATAGTTATAAAATAATTTAAAGAATGTTGTAAGATGCTTTTTTGCCCTGATTTAGCAATAGTTTATTTACCAGTCTTTACCTGATATCAAACACACTACCAAGTACCTGATACATTGCACCAGAACTGAGTGTCACTCGTCCGTGCCGCCAGTGTTTTCCCTGATCTCCATTTCTGCTCCAGAGCTCTTCACTGTTTCCGTCAGCAGTTTGAAGGAGAACACGGAGATCCCCCACTCCACTTCCCTCCATGTAATACCAGAACATTAGGCATTCCCCGTCAGCAGGGGTGGGCTCCATCACTGCAGTCATCACCGCAACTCTGGACCCAGCAGGCTGGCTCCACAGCTGGGCACTCAGGTAATAACCTGCACAGTAAGGGCGGAGTTATGCACACGCTGATTCATTTATTTGTATATGCATGTACGTTTGAGCCTGGGATCACACAAAAGTAATGTACAATGACTTCAAATCATCATCAAGAGATATTGCAATTACAAAGAAGATGAGTCTGTAATGAGGAAATTGTCCTTTTTATGATCAGATATCAAACCTTTTTCCAATAAATTAGTTACTTATATAAAAAACAAAAGCATACAATATCTTACTAGTTATAGTCCATTTCATCAGCCTTTGATATTACATCTGAGTAAAAATAAATAAATTCCCTAATGTACCAGTTTTTGATTTGTGTTTATTGCATCTCTTTTTCAGGTTTCAATCTTTAAGCAAAATTGAGATTGGGGATAATGAATGTAAAGTCGACCCTATCCCCATCCTTCATAGATTCTTTGTTTGGAGGAACTTGGAGCAAACATCCAATGACATTAACACTACTAATTAGCCACTTCTCTCGTTGAAAAGATAGTCAGCGGAGCATCCAGTATATCTCAGTGAGATGCAAACCTTGTTCCGTCCCCAGAGTGTGATCTGTGGCTGGGCCTGAGACGTTGGCAGGCTTCGACCCCCCCATGAAGCGGCTCCAGCTGGAGTTTGCAAACGGCCGAGGCAGCATGCCGCACAGCGAGCCCTGGAAGGTGCACTCTCTCTCAGCCGGACACGAGCTGGTCTCACTGCTGTACACCTTCAGGTCATCAATGGCTATGCTTCCTTGGGTACCTCCCACCACAGCTTCTATAATAAACTGAAGGACATACATTTATTGAGGGGGTTTCACCATAACAAAGGGTTTAAATGACTTATTTAACTTTTTAAAAATGGGTTAGAACACCAGTTCCCAACCTGTGGCATTGCAAGTGGGCCGCCAAATAATTTGCAAAACATTATGATTTATTTGGAAACATTTTCATTATTACGATTTTTTTTTATTTGAACCTCCTTTCCTTTCTCGATCCTCCTTAGCAACGGTCATTACAGTCCTTGACAGCGGTCTGATCTACTGGATTAACAACGTGACACATGTTCTGAATTGACCAATCAGAACTTTATTTAGCCTCCGTATTGTTTATGGTTGAATGTGGGCCGGAATTATTTTTAGATTCTTAAAGGTGGGGTAGGTACGTTTCAGAAACCGGCTCGAAATACACTTTTTGTTATATTCCATGGAATGCTCTTAACATCCCGATAGCAATGAATATCTGAAGTGCTTTGACAAAAAATCCATAAAAAAATGTCATCTGTAGAAGCCGTAATACTGTAAAAAGTACAACAGGCAGGTAGGCCATCCAATCCGATTGGATGGCCTACCTGCCTGTCAGCCTTCCATCAGGGCACAAACTTATCTCGTGCCCTCATTGGTCATGTGCGCGTTCGTGTGTGTTGGAGGAGGGGCTCTATAAGGAAGTGGCAGATTTTCTCCGGTTGTGTATTTTCAAATTCTAGCGCACTCGAGTGTATCTCGAGCCGGTTTCTCAAACTTACCTACCCCACCTTTAAGTGGGCCCTGAGTTAAAAAAGGTTGGGAAGTTAATGAGACACCAAACCAAATTGAAGCTTGACATTCAATCAGAAGAAAGACTTGTATTTGTTATAGGAAACAGTGAGACAGTAATACAAATAAGAGGCTTGTGTTTTAAAATAGGAAAATGTATTTGCACAGGTTTATACTGTATATTGGAAATTCTCCAACATGTCTTAAAACAGCTCTTTACAGTAAATACAATTTCATTCTGAATAATTCTCTAAAATATATATGTATATCTTATATCAGCAGATGAACATATATCAGAAATAACAATTGTACCTGTATTGGTTTGCCACTGTCGAAGGTAAGATCAGCGAATCTCCATTTGTTTCCCTGGGTGCCACTTCTCATCCATACAACCGTCTCCTCTTCACCAGAAAGCTTTGTAATAAACTTCAATGAACCTGATGACAACAAAAGATCAACTAAGCTTGTGCATTTGTAGGATGCATGTGAATTATTAAGAGAAAAGGCAAAAGATGGTTGAAAATGAGCTGAATGTTGTGGATCTTGGGATGTAGCTTTTGACCTCTGGATTTAGATTAGTTGAATTCAATATTATTTATTTAAAAAATGCGTTAAAAAGACAGTGAGGCACGTACCAATGCTGTTGCCAAATATGTGGTACAAGAAGCTCACACATGTCACGTGACCTTCAGGTCGAGGGAAGCTGATGAGTCTGGCTGCTGATGAGATGTTCAGGTTGTTTTTAGCAGATATGAGCATGAAGTAGCCTGAGAAAGAAGATGAGAAAAAGAGAAAAAAAAATGTTACACGTTAAAGAGTAGGCAATATCCTAAGCAGACTGAATATAAAAAGTTTCTGAATTACCAGATAATATTACATTTGATGGACAGTTCAAGACTTTAATACAGTTGTGTTGTTGCCATTTGATTTTGGTTAACGGGCACACTCTTTGTCCCTTTTTTCATCCTGTATTATATTTATTTATTATGGATAGGTAGTACCAAGTATCATAATGTGTTAATTAATATGTTAATAGTTTGATGTTAGGTTACAAGATTCAGGTGTTTTTATTACATAAAATACGATCTGAGCAAAATATGTTTTGCAGAATGAAACCCTAAAGATTTCCACTTAAAGCTCTTCTTGTTAATGTACTAAAGTGTCGTTATCTCTTGATGAATTTGCACAAATTCTAAGCTGTAAATCCATTTAAATAGAAACAAGCAATGTCCCTGAACCCCTGGTCAAGAAAAGCTCCAGGTTCACTGCAATTAAACTTCAGTAATTTAACTTTAAGCATCACTAATGTGCATTATAAACTCAAATGAAACCAACACCTGCACTATTGCACAATCCTTGTAGAGTTTATATAAGATAAGATAAGATGTACTTTATTGATCCCAAATTGATTTGGTTCATTTATTTGGTTCATTTCACTAAAACAAGTCATTTTTAAAACAGAATGATTGTATACCGCCAGTAGAGCACTCACCCTTCCCAGTTGGTTTACTGTATGCCCCATTTTCCCGTCTCCACAGAAGGCTGGCAGTGCGGTCGTGGTACCATGAGCAGGTGTCCTCTTCAAAATCACATGAGAGTTGGTGTGATCCTGCAGGGACGTCTCCCTCTGCACAGTTCTCAAACATGACATCGTCCAACATAACGTCTATGGCTACCTTATATGGAGGTTTGAAGGAAAACTCCAACTGTGTAAAGAAAAATGTTTTGCTCTACATTCATTCTGAAACTCAACAATTCAGCTGATTTTGGGAGAGGCAGATTGCTAAAATTACCAAGATTAAATAATAAATTCATCAGAACAAAACAACTGTTAGAATCTTCTGAACAGTACACAGCACTGAAACTATTTGATTTCTTTGTCTGTATGGCAACACAAATGTATTGTGTAAGATGTACCAGAGATTACAGGATGCCAAATAGAATAATTAAACCATTAGGTGGATTTTTATTGATCCGCCAGGTGACAAAACAGGAAACTGTTTACACAATAAAGTTTATAGGTACAATAAAGTTAATGATTTGGAGAGCTACACCATGAATATGAATATGAATATGAATTAAATTAAATCTATACACTGATAGAATTTAAAGGTAGGATAGGTAAGAATGGAGAAACCAGCTCGAGTGCGCTAGAATTTGAAAGTACGCAGCCGGAAAGAATCTGCCTCTTCCTTCAGACTTCCTTACAGAGCCCCTCCTCCAACACACACGAACGCGGACATGACCAATGAGGGCACGAGATAAGTTTGTGCACAGATGGAAGGCTGACAGGCAGGTAGGCCATCCAGTTACTTTAGCCGGGCCGGCTCAGATGATTGGTCGTGCTTTTTACGGCGCCACAGCTTTCACAGATTACATTTTTTAATGTATTTATTGTCAAAGCATTTAATATATTCATTGCTATCGGGATGTTAAGAGCATTCCATGGAATATAACAAAAAGTGTTTCCGAAGTGAATTACCTACCCCACCTTTAGGTACATTAGTAAAGCTAAACTACTAAAGGTCCCATGAGAGATCCTCCCTTTGTAACTTTGATTGTTTTCCATGGCTTACTTTATATTTGGCAGACAAACATGCAGAAGTTGTGTTACTAGAGTTCCCATAATCCTTTGAGGATATGTGGAGATAACATATCATGTTGCATTTGATGCAGGAACGTGTGTAGTAGGTCCTATTATTTTAGGACTGTATTTGTTTGCATTTTGGCAAATAAGCACAATTAAATTATGCAGCATTAGTTACTTGAAATTCCTATTTGAAATATGTGATGATTCTCAGGCAAGTTCTGCATGAGTAAGAAGCTTCTTGGTTTCTATGATTTCTTAGCAGATGTATGGACAGTTTGAGATGATAATGTCTATTATTAGTCTAAAAAACCAGTGTATTTGACTAACCTTGTATCCTCCTGGCTGATTACCGATGAGAGCTGTAGCCTTCTCCCAACCGTCTGTCTTACTTTTAGAGATGTGCAGCAACTCTGGTATAGGGGGGCTTCGGATCATGTTGAGGATAAGGGATGAGGATGATGATGATGAGTTATTGTAAAGGTAGTACCAAAATCTGAAAAACAATGACAGTCAAATAAAAAAACTGGCACCACACATATGACACATAACATGTTAAGAGAAGGGGAAATGTATTGTTTTAGTACCTGATCTGGCATCCCAGAGCAGCCAGGTTGTCAACAAAGTACTCCAAATAGGCCGTCGAAAAAATGTGGCCTTCTTCGCCAGCTACATGCATGAAATGTCCTGAATCCAACCGACAAACAATAATAAGAACATCAACAATCATGCTATCTAATTAACATTTGTATCCCACAAAGTAATACAACAAATGACAAACGCCAGTAGTGTAAGAATTACCAGAGGCATTTCCTGTGCTGTGGTCCAGTCCAGGTACTGAGGTGATGTTTGCCATCTGCCGTCTCCAGCGGTAAGAGGCAGTACGGCTGCTGCCGTTCCAACCACAGGAGTGATGCTCAAAGTCACATGACCCTTAACAAGAGAGAAGGGGTAAGATTACACAGCAGGATTTGGAAAAACTTGTCCATGCTTTTATCTTCAGTAGACTGGAGTACTGTAATGGTGTCTTTACAGGTCTCACTAAAGAAAGCTGCAGCTCATTCAGAACGCCGCTGCTCTAGTCCTCACTAACACTAAGAAAGTGGATCACATCACTCCTGTTCTGAAGTCTTTACACTGGCTTCCTGTGTGTCAAAGAATAGATTTCAAAATACTGCTGCTGGTTTATAAAGCACTGAATGGTTTAGGCCCAAAATACATTTCTGACCTCCTGCTAATTCAAAAGCATTCTTGTTCCCAGTATTGTGTTTGTATTCTGTTTTATTGTATTTCTTTTTTGCTTTTTTAGAAGACGAATAAATAATAATTGAAATGTTAAACTCCTGATATTTTTGATGCTATTGATCGCTTAGTGAACTTCACAAGCTTTCTGGCAGTATATATGGTTTAAAAAAACATAAACTCATCATTAACCAAATAGAACATTTGGACAACAAATATATTTGTATGCAGATATCTTTGTACTTTTACTGCAGGTATTACAGGAGTATCTCTACACTGTGATATTACTACCTTTACTTAAGTTAAAGATCTGAGTACTTCTTCGACCACTGGAAAGGTTTAACAAGACTTGAAAAACACAGCGTACCACAAAACTCTTCGTCTGAGCCATCTTCACAGTCCTTTTTAAAGTTACAGATGAGTCCGGCAGGAAGACATTCTCCAGATGTGCAGTTGAACCCCCCGTCAGGACAAGATGATACGACCACCAACAATACTGTAAAGAGAGTTTTATTACGAAGAGATACAAAGAAAATCTTCTCGGGAGGCTTGCAAAACACCTTTGACTTTAAACACAAACTTTACACC
The DNA here is from genome assembly GCF_902827115.2 of Pseudochaenichthys georgianus. Taxonomy (NCBI): domain Eukaryota; kingdom Metazoa; phylum Chordata; class Actinopteri; order Perciformes; family Channichthyidae; genus Pseudochaenichthys; species Pseudochaenichthys georgianus. Next base: position 31,144,852 of record NC_047519.1, on the reverse strand, counting down.
TTTTTTTTAACAGGCATGCACAAGATAATGTACACCAACAATAGCAGGGGGGATGTGGAGAAAATAAAATATAATAATATTTTTGAAGAAATATCTTGATTTTGAGATTGTGACAATGTAGTGAAATCGACTGTTTTCGATAAATCAAAGTCAATAAAGTGGTTAAAAAACAACACCATTAGACTCTTATCAAGGCCATCAAAACACAGACACATATGCAATACTTCAATATATATATATATCTAAGAGGATATCTGGTTTCAAATCACAATATCAAAATATGGCCAAGCCTAAGAATGCCTTTAATATACTATGTCCAGCTATGATGACCCTTACCTGACAGCAGAACACATATTTGCTTCATGTCTGGGGAAACAAACCACATGGAAAGAAAATCCAAAGAAAATGAAGGATCCTTAAAGTGTGATCATAACCCCAGCCAACCCTCTGATAAACAGTTTGTGACTGGAGAGACGCTTTTATACCAACAGTTGAGCTGAGGCTGAGAGTCCTTATCGGTCGACCCTTAAGGCTTAAAGTCCACAGGGTTCTCAGTAAAGTGTGATACATTTCCGTGGCTCGTCTTCATGACCCTCGTTGCACGTCTCATTCATTTACAAAGTTACCGACGGTGATGTTACGTATCGTAGATGTTCCAGAAAAGTTTGAAGTGTTTTTGTAGGTAAAAATATGAATGTGGGTTAACTGACATACAGTGAGGGGAGTCAGTTTGGATTTTAATCTACAAGACACACACACATGAAAACGTATAGCACTTCATGTAATTTATATTTCTACCTTTACTTAAGTTAAAGAACTGAGTACTTCTTTCGACCACAAAACTCTTCTTCTGAGCCATCTTCACAGTCCTTTTTAAAGTTACAGACGAGTCCGGCAGGAAGACATTCTCCAGATTCTTACACTTCATGTCATTTATGAGTTTTCATTAAAATGAAGACGGTTAAGCACTCATTGTTCGTTACCCTCACATTACTGGGTCATGTTTGTGATAATGACCTGCTTTAATGGATCTTATCTGATTTTCCAACTGGGAGATACAAATATCTGCATGTTCCAGTGTCAGTGTATAGAGGTCCATTATGAGTAGGAGTGTATGAGGTCCATTATGAGTAGGAGTGTATGAGGTCCATTATGAGAAGGAGTGTATGAGGTCAACCACTATTCTGCATAACTGGGAAAGAGCAATTCATTTAAACTGTGTTCATAAGCCATGTAGAAAAGTACTTTAGTAAGCGCAGGCTTACAAACCTCATTAAAAGGACCTTGATAAAAACACACTGCAGACTTGAAGGCAATGTATTTCAAATGTAATGGCATTTTTCTTGGTCAATGGTTCACCCTCCACCACATTTTTTTTTTTACTTGAAAACACAAAACCAAACCAACAACATAATCTCCTTGGTGGAGGTAAGCAATATGTTATAGACATTTGGTTAAATGTGCAGATGAAGCTTCTTGAAGAAACAGCATATAACCAAGGTTGCTACTTTACTTTCTATCCCATAAACATAATCTTTCTCTTTCCACTTCAAACGAATATGTCTTAACCTTCTATATCGTTTACAATGTCCGATGCACATGTTTTCTTTTTTTCGCCACAAAAAGCCATTGTTAATTACAAATGTGAGTATAATGCAGAATACAATTTGCACTAGTCCTACTTGTAAGCCTTGTAAAAAAAATCACTGCAGTCACAAAGGTTCATCTTTCAGCACAGTCCTGAAAAAAGGAGAATAACCAAAGAGGAAGTGAAAATATAAAATGCTATGATATATGTTAAGGCATGTTTGGAGAACAGACCTCAACATCTGAAGGCCTCTGCCACTAAACAGGATATTGTGTTGCTACATTCAGGATGCACATTTGTTCTCTTCATCAGCAAAAGTGCAATATATTGCTCTGATAACTTTACAAGTAATCGTGTGCCTCCTAATAGCTATAATAAAACTTCTAGTGTTTAGAAAATACAGTAAAATAGTGACTTTAAGCAGTGTTTAAATGCAAGCATACACACTTCAAAGGTCAGCTCATTGTTTGGTATGACAGCTGGAAGGTCAGTAGGGTGTTGCAAGGTAGAATTAAGTTGTTGCTATCATTTAGCTAACCAGTTGTTTATGATTACAAACGTTTTTTAATATTTTAATGACACAGATACACTGGCTTAACCATTGCAACAGTATTATGAAAAAAAGAGTATTGCTCCCCAACATTCATCGTCATCATCGCTATGGTAAATTCAATTTGTGCGATAAATATTGCAAAAGACTGCGATACTATGCTCAGAGATTGTTTGAGGGATACAAATTGTCAGTAGAAAACTGTACTTTTTTTATTGGTAACGTTTGTGTTAGATTCATGTTGAATTTGTTCAACAATAACATATTTGGAACTAGTTTGGCTTGTTTACCCGCAGGGCAGACCAGGTACACAGAAAGTGTACAGATAAATTCAATCATGCTATCAACAGAGGCACTGGATACTTTCGGCTATAATCCTGAAAACGTATCATCTCCTAATATGTTTTTTCTTCATCGTTTACAGATATACATTTCATCCCCATTTTTACATTACAATGCAAGGAAAGTGACACAGAGGGACAGGTCCTAAATGGCAGAAACCATGGAGGTGCAATAAAGTCTTTGATGGTGGAAGCTGCACCAGACCACAGACCCCCGACATTGATGAGTCATGTTTAGCATAAATCACTTACACATCATTTTCTTCCACGACAGGAAGTAAATGGGGCCACATTTTGCGATTTCTGGAGTTTGAGATCCGTGAAAGTGTGTGTGTGTGTGTGTGTGTGTGTGTGTGTGTGTGCGTCTGTTTGTGTGTTTTCTGAATGTTCCCCTTACTTCCCTCCCAACCCCCCTTTTTTACCAGTAGCAAAATGTTGAAATGTGCAGAAGCAGGAACAAAAGCTGACAGTGACAGTAGTATTAAGATTCCCTCCCTTTCATGTACATGCTCATAAGTCCTCTGCTTGCAATGCGTGGACAATGTCTGCGGCTCTGAGACTTATCAGGAGAATGACGACCCGGAGGATAACGCTAGCAGCCTTTTTGCTTTTCATCACAACATCTCAATGTTCAACGAGAAATGGTAAAGTAAGCACTCAACTTCTTTTATGTCACATATTCTGTATGTACGGACTTACTTATTCTTTCTTTATATACATTGTTGACATCTGTGAGCTGTGAGCGTGTGTCTTTGTACGGATGTAAAGATTAGCAACCTTCATACGTTTGTTTTACTGAAAATTAGTTTAATTTAATCGTTTTTTCATCTGCTTCGCGACGAGTTAAAACATTACATTACTTGTTAGACGCTTTTATCCAAAGCGACTTACATACTCAATACTGTGGCCAATCCCCACAGGAGAAATTTGGGGTGAAGTGTCTCAGGGACACAACGACATGCTGACTGCAGTGGGTTTGAACCTGTGCTCCCCTGATCCGAACACCAACACGCTAGGCCACTGCGCCACAGCCTCCCCAAAACTAATGTTAAAACTCATTAAAAGTATTTGTTGAGACTACAGCTGACAGTGGCTCTGATGGCATCTGTAGTCTTACATGATAAAACAGAAAAACAATGTTTTGAAGTCTCCAATTAATCATTTTTTATGAAGCTTTTTACTTGTTAGTGTTTTCAATTTGGAAAAAAACAAGTTCTTTGACCAACTTTGAAGTTAATGCTTGTGCCTGTTTTCACATCTCTCTGCAGATTCCCCATTTGCACTCACTAACAAAGCCACTTCTTCGTGTTTGGTGAAAAGATCAATCCGCTGCCTTGAAGTGCGCTGGACGACTGGTGATCGTCTTTTTGTTACCTCAACCAAAAAGTGCCTTGGCGCTCAGGGCAAAAGTGTGGGGAGTGAAGTGAGCCTCTACGATTGTGACGACAGTGACCTACAAAAGTGGGAATGCAAGAATGAAACACTGCTTGCCCTCAAAGGCCAATTGCTCTACATTGAAATCAAACCGGATGATTCAATTGCTCTCTCCAGAACAGTCGGGCCCAATAACAAGCTCACCATCACAGGGACAGCCAGCGGTGCTTGTTCAAGAACATACAGAGGTACAGTATGAAAACTGAACAGCCAAACCCTACAATAAACAACACAATAAAAAATCCAAGTAAAAATCATGCATTTGTGTCAGTCGATCGGAAAGTAGAATGATGCCACGTGTTTCTTCTCACTAGAGTTTGGCTGTGATTGACTGAAGTAAATTGAGTGAAGAGAAGAGAAAACATTTCAAGACGATTTCATTTGATCAACCTCTTGATTCCCTTTTAGAAATGTACACCATTCAAGGCAATGCGTTTGGGAAGGTCTGCATGTTTCCCTTCATGTACAAAGACCGGTGGTTTGGAGACTGCACCACATACGACTCCTCGGTAAAGCGTCAATGGTGTGCAGTTGAAACAAAATATGAACATGAACGGTGGGGATACTGCCCTACTAATTGTGAGTACTGCATTTCCTTTACAACATTACATGCATCTTTAGGCAGATTCGTTTTGGTTTCAGAGAACATATTACACTTGTTTAATCAACATAACCTGATGCTAAACACAAAGCATGCAATGTGAGAGCTCACTTTTAGGTTAAAAAGTGATGAATTGTTGTTTGAATTAATTCAGTATTTACTTTTCGATGTTACTGTGTTGATGAACAGCCAATGAACACTGGGCGAAGAACATTGTCACAGGAGCGTTTTACCAGATCAACACACAGTCGGTTCTGACTTGGGCCCAGGCTGAAGCCAGCTGCAAGCAGCAGGCGGCCAGCCTGGTCAGCATCACAGACCCTCACGAGCAGGCGTTTGTCTCAGGTAAGATACCACCTGGTGGATGGTGCAGATGCGTACTGACCCACCATAGAGTGGTCACTTTGTACATGTATCATGTAACATTTATTTATTTGACATTGATTGACATTTCTGTAAATGCGCCAGTTAGCCAACAGGCTATTTTTCATCTGCAGTCCCTGGACAAAACAAAATTCACTTCAAATGGCAGTGATACAATGAGTACCAGTAACCAGTAGTTCTAGAAAAAAAGGCCTCCAGAACATTATGATCAGCCTAATGTTGGTCCAAGGGTCATTGTGACACTGTGACACAGAGGAAATTGTGCAATCCATTTTTACAGGAGTGATATGAAGCCTCTGCACTTTGGTTGCAAATCTGTAGGTCTCGTTGAAACAATCACTCTCAGTTTATTTATTATATTTTTATCACACATCATTAGATGTACTAATATGCACTGTTTTTCTCTAATCCTGACACTCTTAAAGGACATGGTTAATTTGTTAAGCTTTCCCTTGTGTGACTTTGAATTCTGCCTTTTGCTGACTTGTTATAAAGCACGCAAAAGAGGAACAATGTGCAAAAGAGGAACACTTTCTTTACTCTGTCCTTTTCCCTTTTTTCTCCCTCTCAAACACACAAACACATTAACACACATTAACACACATTAACACACATTAACACACAGCACTAACGGGATCAGGGAAACATAAACTGTGGATCGGGCTGGTCCTTGACCAAGATCATGGCTGGCAATGGACGGATTCGAAGCCCTTCTGTTATCTGCGATGGACTGCAGGTAAGTCTGCACGCCAGAACAGTTCAAAAAGGATCTTCCAAAGTTCCTCTAGTTCCTATCATTCCATACAAACTCTCTGACTGTGTGTTCAGCTAATTGTTTTGGTTTTAGAGCCTAATACTTTATTGTTAAGGTTCACTCTCATGACACGCACCATTGTGGTTTTTAGTGAAAAACTGTAAATTGTAAACTACCTGCATAGCACTAAACCGACTCAGTTAGCAATTAGCTTGCATCATGATGAAGCATTAAGCAGCTAAATCCTTGTCAGTGTTGCTGTTTCAATGCAGACACAAATCAGCTAATACTATTTTTCTAATAATGAAACATGCATAAAAAAAAAGACATTTTCCAGTCATCCTATCCCTAAATTAATATCCCTTTCGAAAGAAATTCCACTTTTTTCCCCTTGATAAGATCCCATAACTTCCTCATTTAAATAAGGGATATTATTGGACAGGATTGCAAGATGTGTTATACCTTATGATATCTAGAGAAACAAGAAACCAGGCTGTGTTAGTCAGTCTATCTAGTCCGTGTATTTTAATCTCCACTCATAAAGAAAGGAATCTCATGTTAACTCATCATCTTCTTTTAGGTAATCCACTTCCTAATCCTGGACACAATTGTGCATTTCTTGACTCTACTGGGCAGCACACCTGGCAAAGTTCATCCTGCATCAAGAGACTGGGCTACGTCTGCTACAAACCCGGGGTCCCTCCAACTCCTCCACAAAGTACATAAACATATTCTACCTTCCCATAGCTACTTTACTGTTTTTCCTTGTTGGTATCAGACATTCATCCCCTTTTGTTCCTTTTCTCATCAGTTGAGCAAGGATCTTGTCCAGACCCTTGGATTCCCTACAATGGACACTGCTTCCACCTTAAGCGGACAGCTCTAATGTGGACTGATGCTCAGAGAGATTGTCGTAATGAAGGAGGGGATCTAGTGAGCATCCGCAACGTGGAGGACCAAAGCTTTATCATCTCGCAACTTGGATATGGTACGGGATGACACGACATTCTAACTTCTTAACGTCTTTTTTATGCTGTGGATTGATTTCAAAACCTAATCTAATTTTTTATTTGACATGAACACACTCAGACTTAAACATCATAAAATGTTGATCTCCATGACATGCAAGAATTTAAAAATACCGTCAAATGTATTAGGATTAGTTATTTATTCATGAGATAACTAACGATGCACTTATAATCATGACATTGACATTGTTAATTGGCGCAATCTCAAAATGGGATAATTATTAATATATTTCAACGTTTGTTGACTGTTAAGGGGTCTGCAGAAGACAAAGTTAGCATTTTACAGAGTTAACAGCAGAGTAAATCGATAGGGAAGACTGTAAAATACAGTATATTAAAGAAACACATACAGCTACACCAATGTACTGAGAAAATATGCCTCACCTAAAGTAGAAAGTACACAATATTTGCTGACAGATTTACTGATGTCTACAATTGCTTATTTCTTACCAATGTTCACATCAACAAAACGTCCACTATTATAGTTGAAGAACATGTTAAAAGAGTAAGATTTTTGCCAATGGTTGACATGAGATACTGTATATTCTTTACTGCCCATGTTTGCAGCACTCACTGATGAGCTTTGGATTGGGCTGAACGACAGGACGACAGAGGGGCTGTTTGAATGGAGCGACCACTCCACTGTCAGTTACACCAGCTGGGAGTTTGGGAAACCTACTGTTTCCGCAGATACAGTCAACTGCGTTCTGATGAAGGGAGATGTAAGGAGCACCATGTGGATATGACTGTTTTTATTATTTATTGTATCCTTCCTATACCCATTCAATACCACTAAATCCATACAGGTCATACATGGGGAAAGGTCAGATACCACCCTGGTTGAATGGAACTTTAGAAAAGCTCTATTGATTTGTACAATAAATATGCAGATGCGTTTTGTTTGTAAAGACAGATTTGATCTTATCCTGGGCGACGAAACAAATTTAGAGCTTAGGGTCGAATTCATCAATTATTTTAATTGTTGGAAGCTACGAACGTAGTTCGTAAGTAGTTATACTCGCATATATTTATTATTGTTTGTGACATTCAATAACATTGTCATTGTCATAACATAAGAGACATTTACTCGTAGTGCAGGACAATATTACATATAAAACCACATTCAATATTACAAGAACAAATCTGTTGTCTGTCGTATAAGATAAAGAATAAGCATTATAAATGTCCCATTATGAATGAGTGTTGTCGTCAATCCATCCAGTATATTTGATTCAAATGTATGCATCATTTGTACAGTTTTTTTTTTCTTGCAGAATGCTAACTGGGCGGATAACTATTGTGGAGATAAACATGGTTTTATCTGTATGAAGCAAAGCTCCTCAGAAACCAGCCCGGTAGAAGTAGATGTGGACATTGGCTGCGAAGCTGTGAGTACATGTTATTAGAGGAAAGAGTATATGAGCTCTATAAGCATATAATATGAATTCATAATATCGTATCAAAGTGCATGATTAATAAGACAGAAATTACCTTTGAATAGTTACTGGCTATATATCACGTTCAGATGTAGGTCAGCTTATTATCTCTCTCATGTCTACTGAACCAATGCAGATAAATGTCTTTTTTGTACAAAATGGATATGTATCATTTTAAAATCACAACTCTGGAGATCTAATTAGTGCTTGGTGTCCGACAGGGTTGGAAAAGACATGGGTCCTATTGCTACTTCATAGGAACGGAGACAAAGACGTTTGATGAAGCGAAAGATGCCTGCACGACCTCAAGCTCCTACTTAGTAGATGTTTCCAATGGGTAAGACCCCTTATGTTAGTATTAGAGATGAGATGACTATGTGCAAGTGCCATACACTATATTCCACACGATTGGATTAAAAAAAAACTAAAAGTCCATCTATTTGTGTAACTACTTCCAGAGTGGATAATGCCTACCTCGTCAGTTTGGTTGGGTTGAGACCAGAGAAATACTTCTGGCTCGGCCTCTCAAACCAGAAAAACATTTATCAATTTGTGTGGACCAACTCAGACACGGTGAAGTTTACTCACTGGAACGCTCAAATGCCAGGTAGGGTGAAAGACGCAATTGTATCTTTAAAAAAGGAGGCATTACCAGTAGCTCCTCGATTAACAATAACATATTTATACCCAAATCAAGGTTACGAAAAAGGCTGTGTTGCCATCACAACTGGGATATTGTCTGGACTCTGGGACCTGCTGCCCTGCACCAATACGGAGAAATACATCTGCAAACGCCTGGCAGAGGGGGCAGTTTTAACCCCTGTACCACCCACTCAAAGACCTCCTGAGTGTGAGGAGGGTTGGAATCGAATTGGAACAAGAAACTTCTGTTCAAAGGTACAACCAGCGGTCAACGCAAATAAAACATGCTGATACCAACAGAAAAAGATGACTGTCCTTTCACATTTACCATCAAATTAATTAATTAAAAAATATAACCAAACTTTAAACTACTACTATTGTATGTTAGCTGTTGTTTCTAGGGCCAATCCGATCATCATCATGAGCATAAGTTTAATATTGGCCAAAATGACTGGGTTGGTAATCAGAGGCTTAAACTATCTGTCAAAAGTTATAAATGCAGATCAGTGGAGTTATAGCAAGTACTTGGCACTGAAATTATGATTTCTTTGTTACAGTTATCTAAATAATTATTTTGTACAGAGTTGCAACTTAAATTGAATCTAAAATGTTTTAATGGTGCTGACCAACAATCAAGCATTTCTATATATGTTGCCATACTACATATACACAGTATAGTTTCTCCTGTGATGTATTAATGGGTTTGCACTGGTTTATTCCACATATTATTACCTCAGGAGTTAGAAGGGACCAAAAACAGAGCTAAAGAAAGTAAATATTGGGCCAGATAGAGAGGAACCCGCCTCCAATTGAATAACTGTTTGCTAACGAGTTTGCCATATGAACTAAAAGGAGATGATACTGTATGTCGGTGTTGTGTAAACGACTTGTTTCCCCAAGTGGCGAGAAACATTACTGTTTGTGTGGGCCAATGTCACAGGTCACAAATAATTTATTTTGTTAAAAAAAATACAAATATTAAATAAATATGATCTGGTTTACTTTAATCAGGTTTTCCCTCTTGTGCTCAGTTGTTCACAGGGCCTCGTGCATATGAGAAGACCTGGTTTGAGGCCAGGGATTATTGCAGGGCCATTGGAGGAAACCTGCTCAGCATCCACAGCTCAGCTGAGCTGGTTGTGGCACGGTATGAGCCTGTTTGAACTATTACTTAAAAAGTGACACGGATTAATATACAGTGTGGTATTAGATCCCTCTGAAAGACAAATTATAAAAAAAGACACAAAACTTACACTGAATAAGTAAAATAATAGAATAAGAAGTTCACCCTGAAATTGAGATCTGTTAATTTGCTTGAGTACTTTTTGTTGTAGTTTTCATCTCTTCAATGAAGTCATACGGGGTAACAGTAGTCAATATAATAATAATAATATTAATAATATGGATAGATAAATCATTTATTAATCGTTGTACTGCAGATACGGAAAAGCCTGGATTGGACTTCGTATTCCTGACCCTGTCTCTGGTTTTACATGGTCTGATGGATCACCGGTTAGTTGACTGTGTTTTACTTTTTCCAACTAATCTGATCATCAAAATCACTCAATCCTGTAAATATGTATTTTCGTTCACAGGTAAACTTCCTACACTGGCAGGAAGGAGAGCCCAATAATCACAACAATGATGAATCTTGTGCTGAGTTCAGGATTCACAACTGGGATGAGTCCGGGTCTTGGAACGATGTGAACTGTGACATGTTCAATGACTGGCTGTGTCAGATCCGCGCAGGTACGGTTGAAAAAAAGTGTAGTTAATGCTTTTCTTTTAAGACGTTGTTTTTAACATTCTTTCAGGAACAACTGACTTGATATGTATTTATATTTTATTTTGTCTTCATTGGACCATTTTAGTTTTAATTATTATTTTTAAATTATATGTTTTTGTTGCACATTCCAATTTCTTATTTTTATATACATATTGTGTTTTATTTATATTTTTTGATATTCATGAGGAAACTATCCCACATTTGCCAGGTTAAATAAAGTATTTATTATTCTGAAATACTTTTACAACGACAGGGTTTAAGATATGTCTTGAATAATAACACAAATTATTTATCTTACATTTAACTTATCTTATATTCAATCAGATAATAAAAATAGGCAAGATGGCGTGTTACCCTTTCTGATTAGCATTATCAAAAAGTAAGAAAAGACTAAAAGACAAGTACCTGGAGGATGGGAGATGTTTTTGCTTTCTTCTGCATGAAATTGACATTATTTTGTGGCCTTACAGGAATGACACCAAAGCCACCTCCAAATAATACTGTGGTGGGTAAGTGACTTTGTATAACCAAACACACACCCATGGGGATAGAAACAAGTGCAACACATTTAGACAGAGCTGTTTAGTCACAGTCACATGTAACACTTTCTGATGTGTTCAAGTACTAGCTTAACATTTCACAGTTATGATTAGTATAATGATCACAAAAGTCTTACAATTGGCTGTTTCAGATGCTAAAACCCAACATGTAACACATCTTATTGAAATGTGAACATACAAATATATTAAAGGGTCATGAAAACCAAGTGAAAGACAACTGGGACATTTTTAAATATGACTTTTTCTTAATTAAGTAGTTTATTATTGTCCTAAACCAATATATCTTTAAAAAAAAAGAATGAAGGCACACTTGGGATAGGCCATATAAAGGACCAAAACTCATTAACTTTGATGTTTTGTAAACTTTCAGATGAGGAGTGTTATAGTGTTAAAGATTGGCTAGAACGAAAAAAAAGAAAGGAAAACTTGAAAAAGAAAATACATTGAAAAATGTCAATATCTTTCTAAAACCTTTGCAGAATTTAACACGACATCTGATGGCTGGCTTGTGTGGAGAGGGAGTCAGTATTATGTGAACGGAAAGGTAATGTCCATGGAGGACGCTCGTCTCTTCTGTCAGCAGAGGCATGGGGACTTGGTGTCCATCAACAGCAAAGACGAAAATGTCTTCATATGGAAACAGGTAGGGGTCTTCGTGTGTGTGTTTTTCTTACACCTTGAAAGTGTACCCATATTAGAAGAGCCTTTTATAACTAGAAGGGGTCTTAAAGGTTGCGTGTTTGTGTGTTTGCAGATTTCCAGACGCTATGGGTCCTATTTTATAGGTTTGTCAGTCGATCTTGATAGGTCATTTTGGTGAGTATAAATATGAAATTATATAAAATGAAATACAATGATTTGATCTAAAGTGGTTAGGGAAATCCTTGTTGCCTATTGCTGATAATACTATGTGCATTTTATTGTGCATAACTTACATTATGTCATCCTCAACCATGCATGTGTATTGCAAAAATTATTCCACTTTTCCTAACCTTCCTGTTTACCTTTTTAAGTAATTGTAACGCTTTAGTTGGACTTCATGCATAACTTTTCTTGATTTTAGTGTTTTTTTTCATTTTTACCTCTATATTTAATTTTTCTGCGGTTTATGAACCATGGAAAAATGATTGATAGTATATAATTTGGGTTACAGTATATAATGTGAAACGACTATTCTTTGCTTGATTACACATTGTAATTGACGTAACTGTGTGTGGTTTAAGGTGGATGGATAATTCTCCAGTGGGGTTTCAAAGATGGGATGAAAATCAACCAAATGATAATTCCTTTGATGAGAGCTGTGTTACTATGACTTATTACATGGGTGAGTAAATTCAAATTGAACGATGATAAAGAGACAAGATGTTCTAAATAAGATTAGATGTAAGTAAAATGTTGCTGGTGAAATGTTACTGATCATATCTCTGCTGACTTTACAGGCTTCTGGCGTACTGTTAATTGTGGCCAGGAGCAACGATCTATCTGTAAACGAGGAGGCTCTCCACCCGTCAACAGCACTGCCGCCCCCAAAGTCCCTCCTAAAGGTGGCTGTCCACTCAAATGGACCAAATTTGACTCAAAGGTGAAAAACAACTGCTAAATGATGTTAACATCTTCAGCACAAATCTTACTATACCACCTATTTAATCTCAGTTATTTAGCATTTAGATGTTCTTTGTCTCATGGGACTGATTTGTCTTGAAGGTCATATCAGATGGCCTTGAAGCTTAAATACAAAATGGTTTTTGGTTGTAGAGGGAAAATAATCAATATTTTATTCCTCATTTATAGTGTTATAGTATTATTAGTAGTCGAGTGGCCACCTGGGAGGATGCAAGGAGACAGTGCATTACCATGAGAGGCAATTTAGCGTCAATTTCCACAAGACGGGAGCAAGGTTTGTTCCACATTTATTCCTATTGTTTTAATTATCATCATGTAACATAATCATGAGTATGATCTAAATACAGAAAGGGAACGTTCCTGCTTAACATTAAAACAACTGCACAAATTTAACAGGCACATATTTGAGATGTCGTTTATATGGTGTCTTCTAACTGATTTAAATCTAATTTAATCACAATCTTAAAAAAATGAGCAATGTGTCATAAACCAAAAAAGGTTATAACGACTTAAATTCTACCATTTACATTTTCAGCATTTTTGACTACTAAAATGGCTGAAATATCAACTACAGACCTGTGGATTGGTTTAAATAGTTTGAAACAAGACGGGTTTTTCTGGACTGATGGCAAAAAAAGGCTATACACCAACTGGGGCTATTCTGTAAGTACACACAATCTACAAACTTGTTGTTGAGTTGCTGTCTAGATGGAAAAAGTGTTTGAAATATTTGTTATCTTGTTCTGCTCTTTAGAAAAAACGACGTCATCAGGGGAGCTTTTATAAAAGATGGGATGAGGTAACATTTTAGCTGCTTGTTTAAAGTTAAATATCAGTCTTTTTAGTTTTCAACACCAGATAAAGGTAGTAAGCAGTCCAACCAATCAATCAATCAATCAATCAATCAATCAATCAATCAATCAATCAATCAATCAATCAATCAATCAATCAATCAATCAATCAAGACTGCTGCAAACCATGATTCAGAATTAGTTTTACATTTGAATGTCATACTGTAAAGATGTTTGACTTCCCACTCCTAATATACTTAAGCAGGAAAAATGTGTTATGATGACAAGGAGTCCTGATCTTCCTACCGGGAAATGGCTTATCAAGGGCTGCAATGACACCAATGGATTTGTCTGTCTTCAAAATCTTGGTGAGTTTATGAAAATGATAGGTGATGTACAGCATGTCTTGAATTAAGAAATTAGGGTACCGCATTATATAGCCTAAACATCATTGTGCATTCTCCGTAGTAGAGTAAAGATGATTTGAAAAAGTGTTTGCAGTCAAATTAACAGTTTACGTGGCAATAAGATGTCTGTAAAAAGAACAAAACATAAAAAAACGATTGTCTTCCTCTCAACAGACCCAAATATCCAGCCCCAACCAGAACCAGACATTTCTAACATCTATGTACATCTGGGAAATGACAGCATCAGAGTTGTGACTAACAATCTGACCTGGGAGAATGCAAAGAAGCTATGTGAAAATGAAAAAGCAAACCTGGCTAGCCTGCGAAACGAGTGGACGCAGGCCCACGTGGAGCTGCAGGCTATGTACCTCAAAGCCCCTCTTTGGATTGGACTGAACAAGAATCAGGTACATAGCTGCAGAAAGCTCAAAATTACTGTAGAAACAACTCCTATGGGCTAGTTTCAGAGTTTCACTGTGTTTTTTTTAATAACTGATTTACTATAGATAATTATAAGATTTTATCCATGAGGAAACAACAAAGTGTACAATTGTTGAATCTATTTGGCACAAAATTGCATTTCAAAAAGCCATTGACAATGCATGCCAAATTAAAATAGTGATTTGATTCATTCTTGTTTTCAGACACATGGGTATTTTAGGTATATTGATGGCTGGCAGGTGAATAATGCAGGCTGGGCTGCAGGGGAACCAAGCAGGAACAGGCCGTGTGTGTTCCTTAATGTGGATGGAGAATGGGAGACTGCTTTCTGCAACCAGACCATGAACAGTGTTTGCATGAAGTCTACAGGTACGAACGCAAATAGATAGTGTCAAGTAAGGGTGTAATGAAACATGATATGGATGCATAACATCAACAATAACTCCAATAGCATGTCTTTGTCCACGCGCAAGTCCTTCCTTTACATTGAACAGTGCTTAAACATCGTTAATGTGACACTTTATAGGTAACAGGAGATCTATTTTTATCCTTTTTATTTAATTGTAGATTTTCTTTCATTTAAATGTCTGGAAGAGCTAACTCGTAAAATTGTCAAATTATATTTTAGTTGATTTTTGTGAAAATGTAAGAGATAATTGACATATTGTATCGTATTGTTCTACATACAGTAAGCTGGTTTTCTGTGGCAGACACTGGTCGCAATACCATAGAGCAAATATCATCTTATCATTTTATGAGCCAGTAGTGATTTCCTTGAACATAAACAATACTTTCTCTGTCAATCACAGATGTGCCACCAACAGAGTCAACCAACTTCCCAGGGATTTGCCCTGAAGAGACGAATGAGGAGTACCACGAGAGTTTTACCTGGCTGCCATACAAGGGTCATTGTTATTTGTTTATAACAGAGGAAATTGAATGGGCAGATGCAGCTAGCAGCTGTGTCAGGCATGGTAAGAGACACATGTTATTTATATATGTATTCATTGTGTGTTATATGTATTATTAATGTAACTTTTGTATATCATGTACTGCCCAAATAATATAAAATAAAGTTTTCTAAAAAAAAAGTAAGAGACACATCCTGCAGAGAAAAATTGTATACCTAGCCCTATAATTTGTTGTTTTATTAGGACATGTTAATGTTGTTCTACAGGTCAGTAAATGTGACCAAACCACAACTAGCAATAGGGTTTAGGTAATTGTTATAACCGGTTCTGTTATTTTGTTCTGAAGGTGGAATCCTGGCTAGTATCGAAGATCCAGATGAGCAACAATTCATTCAAAACAATTTGAAAATGTTTGAAGATAGCCACACCGCTTTCTGGATCGGCTTGTATAAAACTCATAGAGGTACGACTACACTCTTTGTACCTATACACATTTTATTTCAAAGAAAAACTGTTCTTAAAGTTAATTAATTATTCCTCACTGAAATGCATTGCGTGTATCCGTCGGATCTAACCTGTTTAATACATTTTCTTCCTCTTGAAACTGAACTTGTGGAAACCTTAACAAACAGCTTTGATGGTGCATTGTTGCGTATCTTTGCGCAGTGCTGCCACCTGTCGGTCAAAGGAATAATGTTTGAAAAATGAATTGCAATAGTATTATATGTATTTCGCCATGCATGTATTTGAAAATGATTGGAGCTCTCTTGGTTTTTTACATGATTAAATGAAAACAAACTAAACATTTAAAAAAAATCTTCCAAATGAAAAATTCTAGCTTGAATTCATCAAATATAGTGTTTACCAGATTTTGCCCCTGTAGTGATACAATAATTGTCCGTTTGGCCCCAGGAACATGGACGTGGTTGGATACAACTGTGATGGACTACACTAACTGGGCTTCAAATGACATTGATAATGACTACGCAGAGATGGCCACCTCGGACGGGGCTTGGAAGACGGGGCGCACATGGCACGACAGATCATACGTCTGCGAAACACGCAAAGGTACTTAACTTAACTTCACTTAACCATGTCATTTAAATGTTTCTTTTCAGAATTTAGCATAATATTACACATTTATATTACATAAAAGAGATTAATAATATGAGACATTTTCCTTTTTTTTTTCCCCCAACAGTGATGCCTTCAGATCCAGCAGCAAGACCTGGTAAGTCTTCGTTGAGTATTTGATCATTATTATTATTATTGGTAAAAAAACATTACAGTAATATAACATTGACAGGTTTCAAAAATATGTAACGGAAAATAAAATAAATGTTTGGATTGTTTTGACTGATATCTTCTTTGATGACATTTGTGCAGAACCCCAGAAAAAGGATCCTCACAGTCGTGTCCACACCAGTTTGATAGTCGTGCTGATAATTACCGTCACTTCTACGCTGATAGCCTTTGGATTTTTCGTCTACAAGAAGGCTCCCCGTCCCACCTTACCCACCTTTGACAATCCGCTCTACTTCGACAGAGAACGATCCCAACCTGATGTGGTCGATACCAATAAACTGATAGAGAATGCAGAAGAGGAAAACCTTGAGCCTATTATAGCTCTGTGATTTATAAAGTAGTAAAATCTAGTGAGACACTGAATCCCAGGCTCATGTATTACACAGTGATGCTTTGTTTGTTTTTGCCGTTTTGTTTTTTACAATATTCAGTGTATATTCAGTTGTATAACAATAAGTCACTAAGTGTGAGTTTCAATGGAGTTGGCTATGTCTGACCTCCTGGAACAGAACAGTTTAGGCTCTAGGATGTCTCAATGGGAATGATTGTTTTTTGATTTTGTCTTTTTATCTGATTAAATATACAGAATATAATTGTTACATGTTATGCTTATGCTCATTAGATGCTGTAGATTGCTTGTGCTCTTAATATGAAAACAAATCGCGTTGCCTGTCACTGTTAAATAAACAATAAACTTGGTAATACATGGTAATTAAGTGAGTTATATCTTGTGAAATAAAATAAAATAACAAGGGAATAATTAACTTCCCGTCATCTTCCCATTCTAGCTGTACAGTGCCAGTAATTATAGCTCAACAAGGATTTCAGTTTAGATATATTTATACAGAGCCCAAATATATATAAGTACTCCTAGTAGTGATTGTTAGCATTATAGTGTACTTCTATCAATATTCATGTAAGTCAAGTACATCTGAAAAGAGGCAATTTATATGATAGATGGAAATCTTCACATCACCTGTATCGATTAATGGTCCCTTTATTTTCTTTAATTGCATGCTTGAATGCCTTATTTAAAGTGGACCTATCATGCTATATTTAGGCAATAGCATAGGTCTCAGATATATAAAAGAATATTTAAAAAAAGGCTATGAAGTGTTTTGCTCAAAATACCAAACAGATCACCCATTCTAGCCATGCCTCATATCCCTCTAGTTCACTTCCTGTTTCAAAAGTGCTGATTTTGGGGATAAAGCTTTTAAAAAAAAAATTTGATAAAAAAAACGGAGGGGGCTGAGCTCATGCGGGAGATGTTACCGGCAGATACTGTGGTGATGAAACGCCATATCATGGATTATCAAGGATTATTTCTGAAACAGTATGGAGCTCAAAGGCTTTCTCTATTGCCTGTTATACCACAAGGTCAGTTCCTTTTTATTACCTGCTTCTTCACACACATGCTCTCCAGTGCAGTACAGGTACATGTAAGCTCTGAGTGTTAGCGATGCCAATGTAAACATGCACCGACCATATTACGTCCAAAACAGTCGGGCATTGTTTCTAATAGCAACGTTTCTGATCTGAGATCTGAGGGCCGTGGGTGTAAAGCCAGCCTACATTTCCGATATTACGTCATATCGGACGCAAATCTGGATCAGCTCCGTTGTAGCCCCGTTTTTAGAGATTTGGGTACGGAGGAAAAGAGAGAGGGTTTTATTTTCTGACGCTGAGTGAGTTCCCCGACACACTGGGGCAGGGACACATATTTATGTATAAAAGACATAAAAACGTACATTTTGCATGATAGGTCCTTTTTAACAAATGCAGAATCAAACAGCATATTTCCCAACCCTGTCCTAACTTGCATTACCAACACCCAACAGCTGAAGAAATATGGCGCAGGTATTGTAAAGACAGAGACTCTCAACAAGTGGTACAAGAAGTAACAATGACAAAGAATCCCAAATAAAAAACATCCAGAATAGTTAACCCTTAGAGTGTTTAGTATGTTTCCCAATGAATCCCTACCACCATTTTCAGTATTCTGAATCATAAATGTAACTTTGCATTTTCATAATATATAAAAGTTACTTGAAAAGCCATGAAAACATAAAAAGATGTCTCAGGTACATGGCGTTTAAACTACTATCCTCTCAATGTAAAACGGTGGGTGTTCTGAACTTTAAGAAACAGTTATGCAAACCAGCAATTGACTGAACATAAATTAACTATGATAAAAACAGGAAAACATTACGACACACTACATGAACAACTTCCCAAAAAGTTCATATTGCATTGTGAGGAAATTACATGGCAAATTTGTGCTGACAGAAGCAGCTTGTTCAACTGTCATTAGCCAACTTTTTTTCATAGGACAAGCACCAAATTTTACCTCAAACTCAAGACATTTTATTAATCAGCAGTATCCTTACAATTCACTTCACAGATTAACATAAATCACTTCCTCTTTTTATGCCACTGACACAACATTTATCATAATTCATGATAATTACTGTCAACTCCAATGACAAATAACAACTGTACAGTGTTTGCTCTGTCCTGGGTTTTATTCCTTAGACTTGGCGGTGTACAGTCACAATGGAAATGTCGCCAGTGGGGATGGGATTTTTGTATGTCATATGATGATGCATTATATTTACTGTGTGTATATGTATTTTAAGCAGAAGTGGGGGAAAATGTGTGTTTCCATTCATAAAAGGGTTAGCCTGTCAGGTGGGCGGAGTATGTGTGTTTTCGCAGCTGGTGTGAATCAGCTGGAGGAGGGCAGCGTGATTGGCTGCTGCCTGCCCAGCCTTCCAGGGAGCTACGTGGATTGGCCGGTGGGTGGTTAAAGCGAGGAGCCGGGACATTTACCGGGAGAACGGGAACAGGTGAAGCTCCGAGGTGAAGAGGGAACGGGAAGCAAGGCTCTGGACGGATCGACGAGGAAGTGACCGTGAAGCGAAGGTCCACTGTGGAAGTACTGCTGCACTGCGATTTACTGTACGGCTGCCAGCTGCTGATCGACGGGTCGGTTGAAGGCAGATTTGCAACGCTCTCAAGCTCCTGATATTGCAACGCTCTCAAGCTCCTGATATTGCAACGCTCTCAAGTTCCTTATCATTGCAACGCCCTCAAGTTCCTGTCTTTCGCACCGCGCGCTGCTCCTATCAGGGCCAGTGCGCATCTGAGTCGGATGCGCTCCGAACTATTGGGAGACGCGCGCCAAGTCTCCAACTGCTTTCTTCCGACCAGAAACACGCTGCGCTTAAGGAAGGGTGAGAAGAGATAACTTTTAACTCCTCTCGGTCTGAGGTGTTCTTGACCGAGAGCGGACCCATAATTATTTTAATTCGGGCCATGTCTTGCTAGGCTGTCACTGCATGGTTAAATGAACAAGGAGAGTATGGGGTGCAAATAGTGCCACTTGCAGTCATTTGCTCACCAGTGCCAGTGACTGTTCCATTTTACTCCTTAGCAGCCAGTGAGTGGGAGAGCATGTTCATTGTGTGATGTGTGTAGTGCTTTCTTTAAATAGACGTGTCATGTGTGTAGTGATTCCCTAATAGAAGTGTCATGTGTGTAGTGATTCTCTAATAGAAGTGCCATGCGTTTGCGTTATTTGCATGCTTTGTGACATTTTACGTTTAGTTGTACCATTCATGGTCCCTCCGGCCAGCAGGGGGTGGGTAGAGCAGTAGCAGCCTGAATTGACGGTGGTATATAGGCACTGCATCACTTGTCCTTGTGATACATTTCCATGTGAGAAGCTTGGCTGATATGGTCCCTTACTATTTATTTAATTTCTAATAAAGATGATTGTGTTACCCGATATCTGCCTGCTCCTCGTGTGTGTGGGTCAATTGGGGGATTAAAATAACTGGGTGCCAGCAAGTGGGCCATTACATAGAGGGCTCACTCGCGACACCTTACATTTTGGCGTTGTCGACAGGATCTCCCTTGCACACACGGTCAGCATGTCGGTTGAGGGTAACGAGGGAGTCGCTGGCGCTGTTAATCCAGCTCCCAATGTTGTAAATCACATTATGTTACCTTGGTACATGGGGGGGCCATGGCTTCCTATATTTGAAGGGAAAACCGGAGAGAAGGTGGGGGAATGGCGGGCAAAAATTGAAATGTTTGTACGGGCTCAGGGTCTTTCGAACGATCAGATCGTTGACTTTATCTTAAGTGCTCTGGGAGGTGAAGCTAAACGGGAAATGTTACTATTACCCCTTAGTGAGCGGGACACTGGGAAAAAAATATTAGATTGTCTGACTTCATTGTATGCGGGAAGTCAGTCACTGGCAACACTGAGGGCTCAGTTCTATGAATGCAGGCAGGGCGCAGAGGAGGGAATGGGAACTTTCATTCTACGCTTTCGTGAGCTCTATCACAAGTGGCAAGCGAGGGAACCACCAGCTGAGGACATTGAAGATGAGCTTCTAAGGACACAGTTCATCAGGGGACTACAAGAAAGCCTGGTGAAACAAGAATTGAAACGACTTCTTCGTCGCACGCCGGGAATGACTTTTCCTGCTATCTGCACCGAGGCCAAAGCGCTTGAAAGGGAGCAGGCTAAAGATGGAACTGAGACATGGGCCTGTCGCACTTATGCCCCCAGGCCTCCACAAACCCAACCACCTGACACTCCTTTATGTTCCTTAGTACCCCCACCTGCCCAGGACAGCCAGGCATTATGGGACTCCCTGCGGGCAGAGCTCCAACAGGACCTTAAAGACCAGATGTTAACACTGGGCAAGTCTCTCATGGAAGAGATGCGTGGTCAAATTGCTAACCTCTCTGGGGCCTGCTGACTCAACTGTACAGAGGCAAAACCCACAAGCAGGGCCCGCATTTCAGCCTAGGCCTCGTCAACCACCCCTGGTCACAGCCAGGACTCAGTTCCAGTGGGACCCCCAAGGTCGGCCAATCTGTTTAGAGTGTGGGCAGGCGGGTCACACCCGCCGGTTCTGTTCCAGACGACGCTCTGGACCTTCGGATTTTTAGTCTCCTCGGTCGCTGCCGGGCAAGCGGTCGAGGAGGGGACCCAGACCACACCCCCAACAAAGCCTGCGTTGATTGGTACCTACCCAGAGTTGGATGTAATTATAAGTGGTGAAAATATTCCTTGTATATTGGACACTGGTTCGCAAGTCACTCTGTTCAGTTATTCTCTGTTTCAGGAGAAGTTTGGAGAAAGATTGGTCCGAGGAGACATCCCCTGGCTCACTCTGAAGGCTGCAAATGGGCTTCACATCCCATACATTGGATATGCGCTTTTGGACTTTGAGATCAATGGGGTGAAGGTAATGGGGAAGGGTGTGGTGGTGGTGGTTGAAGATTCCTGCCTGCAACAGGAATGTGCCTTATTGGGGATGAATGTGATTGGGGACTGTTGGCAAACTATCTTCCAGGATGGCCACCAAGGAGAGGCGGCTTTCAGGTCAACACTGCCACCTGCGGTCAGCACAGCCTGGGGAAAGGCTTTTGCTGTTTGTCGACGAGTGGGCCGGGCTGGATCCCCCACCGAACTGCAGGGGGTTGCCAAGCTGCCACGTCAGTCTGCTGTGTTGGTTCCCCCAGAGACAGAAATGATTATCTGGACCCAGACTGCTGTGTTATGGTGGAAAATCTCCAGAATGATGACCAGGAGTGGAGGGTGGCGAGGACACTGAGCTGGGTAAGGAGTGGAAGAGTGCCGATAAGAGTGTGTAACCCCCATCCCTTCTCCATAGAGATCCCCCAGCGTCGTGCCCTGGCTACAGTGTCCCAGGTGGATCCTCAGGCTGTGAAGACCGAGGAGGAGTTGGTGTTGACCCACACAGGGCCATCTGCGGTGGAGGTAGAGGTGAGGAGTATAAGCAGCACTCCAGTCCCGAATGTTACTGTACCTCCAGATCATCCGGCCCTGGCATTGCAAGGAGAGGACCTCAACCATAACGAGCAGCAGCGGTTAAGTGATCTACTTCAGAGGTGGACCAAGGTTTTTGCAGCCAATGAAGATGATTTTGGCCACACAAGTGCAGTCTTGCATCAGATCCCTACCGGTGATGCACCTCCAATCCGACAGAGACACAGGCCAGTTCCACCAGCACTCTATGCTGAGTTACGAGCCCTACTGGAAGGTATGTTGGAAAATGGGGTTGTAAAGGAAAGTTCCAGCCCCTGGGCAGCACCTGTAGTGTTGGTAAGGAAAAAGGATGGATCGTGGCGTTTTTGTGTAGATTACCGGAAACTTAATGCCATAACTCACAAAGATGCTTTTCCTTTGCCCAGAGTCGAAGAGTCGCTCACCCACCTCAAGGAGTCAGCTTGGTACTCCACACTGGATCTGGCTAGCGGGTACTGGCAGGTTGCGGTGGACCCCCGAGACCAGGAGAAGACCGCCTTCACAACACCAGTGGGCCTCTTTCAGTTTGAGCGGATGCCGTTTGGTCTCTGCAATGCTCCAGCCACATTCCAGCGGCTCATGCAACGCTGTTTGGGAGGGCAAGTAAATGACTTTCTATTGATATACCTGGATGATATCATTGTGTATTCTCCCTGCTTTGATAGTCATCTCAGGCACCTGGAACAAGTGTTTGAGAGACTACACCAGCACGGCCTAAAACTCCAGCCCCACAAATGTCACCTGTTCAAGAAGGAAGTGAAGTACTTGGGACATGTGGTCAGCAAGAAAGGGGTGGCCACGGACCCAGAAAAAACTGCAGCTGTGCAGGAATGGCCGGTCCCCAAGACAGTCACTCAAGTCCGTTCTTTCTTGGGCTTTGCAGGCTACTACCGCCGATTCATCCCTGCCTTTTCCCGGCTGGCAGCTCCCCTGAATGTTCTGCTTCGGGGTACGGCAGGGGTTAAATCAACAACAGTTAAGTGGTCTCAAGAGTGTCAGGGTGCATTTGAGGAACTTAAGCGAGCTCTATTACAGGCGCCTGTGTTGGCGTATGCAGATTTCAAATTACCCTTCCTGTTGTATACAGATGCCAGTTTGGATGGGCTAGGTGCAGTATTGTCACAGGTTCAGCAGGGGAGGGAACGAGTTATTGCATATGCCAGCCGTAGTCTAAGCCCTGGTGAAAAGAATGACCAGAACTATAGTTATTTTAAGTTAGAGTTTCTGGCGCTATTTTGGGCAATCACAGAGAAGTTCAAACACTACTTGTGGGGCACAGAATTCACAGTGTTTACAGACAACAATCCCCTGGTACACCTGGGGACAGCCAAACTGGGGGCCGTGGAACAGAGGTGGGCAGCCCATCTGGCAAACTTCACCTTTTCAGTCAAGTATCGACCCGGTGTGGAAAACCGGAATGCAGATGCCTTGTCCCGGCTCCCAGGGGAAGTAGATATCAAAGCAGTCTACAACGTGCCCGGAGCTCAGGGAGGTCTAGGAGTGAAGGGTCCACCAGCTGGACAGGACTGTGATCCAGGGTCTTGGCTGGAGCGCCAACAGGGAGACCCGGAGTTGGACAAAGTGAGACAATTGATCAACCAAGGGTTAAATGTGTCTCAGGTGCGACGGTCTGAGTTCCCCCAAGTGCACGGGTGGTTGCAGACATGGGATCGGCTGGAACGTCGTGACGGAATCTTGGGGCGCTGCATTCAGGAACCCGACACGGGCCAGCAGGCTTTCCAGTTGATTGTCCCAACCCAACATGCCCGGGAGCTGTGGGAGGATTACCACAAAGCGGCTGGACATGCCAACAGCGAAAAGGTCTTGAGTATCTTGCAGCGCAGATTTTACTGGCTGGGGATGGCTAAGGACATAAAGTCCTGGACAGTAGTATGCCCACAATGTGTGACAGGGAAGGCTGGTCCCAAGGTGAGGGCCCCTCTTCAGCCCATTGTATCCAGTTACCCATGGGAGGTTGTAGCCCTGGACTATTTATCATTGGGACGGCCAGCCGACACCCACCAGTATATCCTGGTTATGACCGACCTGTTTTCCAGGTATGCTGTGGCAGTGCCCACCAAGGACCAGACAGCCCAGACGACGGCGAGACATTTGTGGACCGCCCTCATCCAGCCTTTCGGGTGCCCAGAACGGTTCTTGACGGACCGAGGAGGTGCCTTTGAGTCTGAGGTAATGCGGCAGCTCTGTGAACTGTATGGCTGTACAAAGAGCCGCACTACCCCATACCATCCCCAGGGAAATGGGGCCTGTGAGCGTTTCAACAGAACTTTGCTGTCATTATTGGGCACACTAGGTGCAGAAGAGCAGGTACGGTGGAGGGAAAAGCTGCCAGCTTTAGTTCAAGCTTACAACAACACTGTACATTGTAGCACTAAACTGACTCCCTACTTTGTACTGTTTGGCCGTCACGCCAGACTGCCTGTTGATCTGTGTGTAGGTGTTGTCCCCCCACAGAAAAAGGGAACAATTAATGGCTGGGTGAGAACACACCATCAGACACTGCTTGAAGCGTATAGCCGGGTACGAGCTCATACCAAGCAAAGGCAGAACTGGGACCAGGCACGGTATGATAAGAAGGCCCATGCTATCCCCTTGTTGCCCGGAGGGAGGGTGCTGATCAGGAACTTCAGACGGAGAGCCAGAGGCAAGTTGGAACCACATTGGGTGCCTTCTCCCTATGTTGTTGTCTCACAGGTACGGCCTGGCCATCCAGTGTATAGCATCCGGCCCGAGGGGAAAGAAGGACCGATACGGACGATGCACCGCAACAACCTGCGTCCCTGCCCTGCAGGATTATGGACTGAGTCTCAGGTGTGTCCTCAGGAAATTGATTCCCAGCCTAACCAGCCTGTATTCTTGTTGCCTTTTGGCACTGTAGCTAGGTGGGGCTCTCAGTCTACTCCAGTTATACCAGGCCTAGTGCCGGAGCCAGAGCAGTTTGGGGAACTAGAGCAGGTCCCAGCTCAATTGGACCCTGAGCCCCAATTGGAGGGTGGGCTTGTGCCAGGGGAAGGACAAGGCCCTGTGAGGAGGTCGCAGCGTCGAAACTTTGGGGTGCCTCCACAAAGGTACCAGGTCTAAGGGGTAGTCGGGACGACCACCAATATTGAGGGGGGGAAATGTCGCCAGTGGGGATTTTCGCAGCTGGTGTGAATCAGCTGGAGGAGGGCAGCGTGATTGGCTGCTGCCTGCCCAGCCTTCCAGGGAGCTACGTGGATTGGCCGGTGGGTGGTTAAAGCGAGGAGCCGGGACATTTACCGGGAGAACGGGAACAGGTGAAGCTCCGAGGTGAAGAGGGAACGGGAAGCAAGGCTCTGGACGGATCGACGAGGAAGTGACCGTGAAGCGAAGGTCCACTGTGGAAGTACTGCTGCACTGCGATTTACTGTACGGCTGCCAGCTGCTGATCGACGGGTCGGTTGAAGGCAGATTTGCAACGCTCTCAAGCTCCTGATATTGCAACGCTCTCAAGCTCCTGATATTGCAACGCTCTCAAGTTCCTTATCATTGCAACGCCCTCAAGTTCCTGTCTTTCGCACCGCGCGCTGCTCCTATCAGGGCCAGTGCGCATCTGAGTCGGATGCGCTCCGAACTATTGGGAGACGCGCGCCAAGTCTCCAACTGCTTTCTTCCGACCAGAAACACGCTGCGCTTAAGGAAGGGTGAGAAGAGATAACTTTTAACTCCTCTCGGTCTGAGGTGTTCTTGACCGAGAGCGGACCCATAATTATTTTAATTCGGGCCATGTCTTGCTAGGCTGTCACTGCATGGTTAAATGAACAAGGAGAGTATGGGGTGCAAATAGTGCCACTTGCAGTCATTTGCTCACCAGTGCCAGTGACTGTTCCATTTTACTCCTTAGCAGCCAGTGAGTGGGAGAGCATGTTCATTGTGTGATCTGTGTAGTGCTTTCTTTAAATAGACGTGTCATGTGTGTAGTGATTCCCTAATAGAAGTGTCATGTGTGTAGTGATTCTCTAATAGAAGTGCCATGCGTTTGCGTTATTTGCATGCTTTGTGACATTTTACGTTTAGTTGTACCATTCATGGTCCCTCCGGCCAGCAGGGGGTGGGTAGAGCAGTAGCAGCCTGAATTGACGGGGTGGTATATAGGCACTGCATCACTTGTCCTTGTGATACATTTCCATGTGAGAAGCTTGGCTGATATGGTCCCTTACTATTTATTTTCTAATAAAGATGATTGTGTTACCCGATATCTGCCTGCTCCTCGTGTGTGTGTGGGTCAATTGGGGGATTAAAAGAACTGGGTGCCAGCAAGTGGGCCATTACATAGAGGGCTCACTCGCGACAGAAACACTATGTCAGTCAGTGTAATTTAGTCAAGTCTGTTAGCTAGTTAAAGTTGCCAGAAAGCTGTTCCGGAAATGTAAGTGATGGCTCGCTTTATTCACGTTAACTTAAAGGAAAACAAGATTAAACTCTATTTCCTTAAGTCTGAGGGTGGATCACCCTTTAGCTGATCAGTTCATTTTTATTGATCGGTTGAACATGACCATTTGCAATGCGTGCATTGGACGTTTTTTTTTGCTGTGGCAGCTAAGACATTAGCAACGAAAACAGTAATACAGTTCTCATTCATAACACTCCGTTCGATGTCTCACTATGGGATGCGCCTCATCGCGGAGCAAACAGAAGCATCAATCTCATTACGCCAATCCTGATTGGCTGGTGATCTTGACGTCAGCGTCAGGGAAATCACCCCCTATAAGCAAGGCAAGTTTATTTATAGAGCACTTTTCAACGCAAGGCAATTCAAAGTGCTTTACAAAAAAAAAAAAAAATGAAAGACATTAAGCATTAAAAAAGAAAAGCTAATCAAATAAACATTAAGGAAAAATACATGGATAAAAGTTACAGTGCAGTCTAAAATATAAATAGTTCAATTAAACATTACAAGAAAAAGTACATGGATAAAAGTTACAGTGCAGTTTAAGATATGAATAGTTCAATTACAAGCAGCGACAAAAAGAAAAGTCTTCAGCCTGGATTTAAAAGTAGTAAGAGTTGCAGCGGACCTGCAGGTTTCTGGGAGTTTGTTCCAGATATTTGGAGCATAATAACTGAACGCTGCTTTACCATGTTTAGTTCTGACTCTGGGGACAGAAAGCTGACCAGTCCCTGAAGACCTGAGAGATCTGGATGGTTCATAATTTAGCAGGAGGTCAGTAATGTATTTTGGGCCTAAACCATTCAGTGCTTTATAAACCAGCAGCAATATTTTGAAATATATTCTTTGACACACAGGAAGCCAGTGTAAAGACTTCAGAACAGGAGTGATGTGATCCACTTTCTTAGTGTTAGTGAGGACTCGAGCAGCGGCGTTCTGAATCAGCTGCAGCTTTCTAATAGATTTTTTAGTGAGACCTGTGAAGACACCATTGCAGTAGTCGAGTCTACTGAAGATAAAGGCATGGACAA
Source organism: Pseudochaenichthys georgianus (assembly GCF_902827115.2). Lineage (NCBI taxonomy): Eukaryota > Metazoa > Chordata > Actinopteri > Perciformes > Channichthyidae > Pseudochaenichthys > Pseudochaenichthys georgianus. The sequence continues at coordinate 31,116,959 of NC_047519.1, read as the reverse complement.
GTTTTTCCAAATCCTGCTGTGACATTAGTCTTTTAATCCTAGATATGTTCTTTAGGTGATAGTAGGCTGATTTAGTAACTGTTTTAATGTGACTGTTGAAACTCAGGTCAGAGTCCATGACTACACCTAGATTTCTGGCTTTATCTGTTGGTTTGAACATTGCAGACTGAAGCTCAGCGCTAACTTTTAAACGTTCTGCCTTGGCTCCAAAAACCATTACTTCAGTTTTATCTTTGTTTAATTGGAGAAAGTTCTGACACATCCAGTCATTGATTTGTTCAATGCACTCACTCAGTGTTTGAATAGGAGCATAGTCTCCTGGTGAAATTGTTACGTACATTTGTGTGTCATCTGCATATCTATGGTAACTTATTTTGTTGTTCTTCATTATCTGAGCCAGTGGTAGCATGTAGATGTTAAAGAGAAGAGGCCCCAAGATGGAGTCTTGAGGAACCCCACATGTCATATTTGTCAACTCAGATGTGTATTTACCTATAGAAACAAAGTTGTTTCTATCCTTTAAGTAGGATTTAAACCAATTTAGAACTGTTTCCGAAAGTCCCACCCAGTTTTCCAGTCGGTCCAGTAATATGCTGTGGTCAACAGTGTCAAACGCAGCACTGAGATCTAATAATACTAACACTGAAGTTCTGCCACTGTCTGTGTTTAAGTGGATGTCGTTAAAGACCTTTACAAGAGCAGTCTCAGTGCTGTGGTTTGGACGAAAGCCTGACTGGAACACATCGAAACAACTATTTTTAAATGCAAGAAATTACTCAACTGTTGAACAACTTTTTCAATGATTTTACCTAGAAATGGCAGGTTTGATATGGGCCTGTAATTGTTCATTACTGAAGCATCTAGATTATTCTTTTTTTAAGAGCGGTTTAATGACTGCAGTTTTCAGGGCCTGTGGAAAAATACCTGAGTGAAGAGATTTGTTTACTATATGAAGTAGTTCTGAGGCCATGCAAGGCAAAACATCTTTGAAAAATCCTGTTGGAATAATATCAAGGCAGCAGGAGGAGGACTTCAGAAGTTGTATAATGTCCTCTAGGTTTTTATCATTAATCTGATGGAATTGTGTCATGATGTCTGAATTGATGTTAGGTGGACACAGAGACAACACATTTGCTGTTCCTGATGCAGAGGCACTGACTGCTTGTCTGATTTTCTGAATTTTGTCAGTGAAAAAGGAGGCGAAATCATTGCACGCCCTGGTGGATAGAAATTCAGAGGCTACTGACACTGGGGGGTTAGTTAGTCTGTCGACGGTAGCAAACAAGGCACGTGCGTTGTTTTTGTTTTTGGTAATGATGTCAGAGAAGAATGATTGTCGTGTGTTTTTCAATTCCAAATTATAAAGGCCAAGTCTCTCTTTATAAATTTCAAAGTGAACCTGGAGATTTGTTTTTCGCCACCTGCGTTCAGCTTTTCGACATTCTCTTTTTTCTGTTTTAACGGTCATGGCCTTTCTCCATGGAGATATTTTCTTCCCAGTCACTTCCTTTACCTTAATTGGAGCAATGGCATCTATAACATTTTTAATTTTTGAATTAAAATGATCTACTAGCTCATTTACTGAGGTGTTAGCAGTGGCAAGTGTGGAAGAAAAATTCTGAGTAAACATTTTCCTAGTATTTTCAGTTAAACATCGCTTTGTGGTTACCTCTTTTTGAACACTTGTGTGAACAGAAATAGAGCTCTCAAAGAAAACACAGGAATGGTCAGACAGTGCAACATCAGTCACCACAACCTTAGAGATATTCAGACCCTTTGAGATAATTAAGTCCAGTGTGCCCCTTATTGTGCGTGGGCTCCGTCACATGCTGAGTCAGTCCATAGCTATCAAGAACACAAAACAGTTCTTTTGCCCCTCTGTCCTGGGGGTTGTCAACATGGATGTTAAAATCACCAACAATGACTAGACGGTCAAAGTCAATACACACTATAGACAGCAGTTCAGTAAAGTCATCAAAAAAGCTTGCACAGTATTTTGGTGGCCTATAGATATTTAGGAACAGAGCTCGAGAGGAGCATTTCAGCTGAAGGGCCACATATTCAAAAGAATCAAAGTTTCCATACGATGTCTTCCTGCATTGAAGGGAATCATTGAACAGAATAGCAACTCCACCCCCTTTCTTATGCATTCTTTCCTGACTCAGAAAACTAAAGTTGGGAGGGGTTGATTCGATAAGAACAGCTGCACTGTTATTTTGTTCAATCCAAGTTTCTGTTAAAAACATAAAATCAAGATTGTGCTCGGTGATAAAATCATTGATTAAAAATGTCTTTCCTGCCAAAGACCTGACATTTAATAAAACTAGTTTAAGTTCGTTAAATACACTATCAGTCATGTTTTTTGTAACAAGCTGTGGCTGACATGGAATCACTGCTAAATTAGATAAACTCACACAAACGTTTGAGCGCTTCCTGTATCTAAGATGATTCACCGCTCTTAATCTATTACCTATCAACACAGATATCGGCAAAGCTACTGGCAGGCAGGGCCCGGGCATGTCCTGGAAAGAGTTGAGAGTGCCATACGCCCTTGAGCCTGGACCCAGCAGATATCAGTTTGCAGATTGTTTTGGTTTGGATGATTGTGGTAGGCATGGTGATGAAGCCGGGGGAGATGGTGCGCATCTCTGCTTCGGTGATTTTGGTGGGCGTCGTTGAGGGGCGGGGGTAAAGGACATGCTGCCAGCCCTGCGTATCGCCTTAGTCTGGTCTTTGAAATCCAGGAAAGAATCGGTGCCAGCCCTCTGTATCTCCTTCTTGTGTTCAACGATCTCCAGGATGGTGGGCGAGGGTGAAAGGGTGAACGGAGTATCCTCAAAGGCGTTGACAGGGGGGGGGGTGACGGGCGGTGGGGACTCCTCTGTGTGTTTCATGGGTCTCCCATAATCAGAACATTCCTCAGGCGGGTGCAGTGATACTTCTTCAGGGTTTTCTGCGCGATGTGTTGTGTCTATCTCCTGTTTTGATTCCTCTTGCCGCTTGTCCTTGGCAGAGGGAACAGATTGATGACGCAGGCAGTTGAATATGTTAGAGATAAACAATTTCACTCCTGACTTGTTCAGGCAAACTCCATTTGCCTTGAAAAGATGTCTGCGGTCCCAGAAAAAGTTAAAATTGTCAATAAAATGCACAGAATGGTCTGTACAGGCAGTTGAAAGCCAGGTGTTCAGTGCAAACAATCTGCTGAATCTCTCCACTCATCTTCTGACTGGCGGTAGAGGGCCACTGATAAACACCTCTGCATTTAGAGAGCTGACAGTTTCCAACAGACATTTAAAGTCTTTTTTCAGCACTTCTGACTCTTGTTTCACAACATCATTTGTTCCAATATGTAGTACCACATTCTTCACAGTCGGATGTTCAGCCCCAATATGCAGGATCTTCTCAGCCAAGTCAGAGACTGTATCCTTGGGAAAACAGAGTACTTTGGTGTTGTTCTTACTACACCCAATATGCAGGATCTTCTCAGCCAAGTCAGAGACTGTATCCTTGGGAAAACCGAGTACTTTGGTGTTGTTCTTACTACACAGACCTTTTACATCTCTTACAGCAGAGTCACCCACAATCAGAGTTTCAGGCCCAGTTGTTAGCTTTCCCTCTAGCCTTTTGCTTTTGGAGTAGCTATTGGTCCTTACCCTGCTGTGTGAAGAGGACGGGTTATCCAGGTCATCAGAAAGAGATCTCCGGCTCTCGGTCAGCAGAGCGTATCTGTTCTGGATTGGCACACTTGGTGGTTTAGGAGGATTTTTTGTAATTCTCCCTTTAGCAGCTGTCCACTGCTGTTTAGGGGTTGAAGAGGCGCTCCTCCTGGGTGATAACAATGCAGGCCATCCGGTCGCATCACATATTTCAGAGTGTTGGGCTCTGCCCGTTATCCGTCCTCCCAAATCCCATGAAAATGATTTACTCTTAGGCTTTGCACCCAGAGAGTTCCAGGGAGGACCACCACTTGTAGATTTATTACCCGGTACACAGCCCTCCTGTTCCTTGGAATCCTTGTAGCTGCTAACTAGCTGTGAGTTAGCATACCCTTTTCCATTATTTTGCAACACTGGTAAAGTGGTGTCATTCCCACGACATAGTCCATTCACTTCCACGTTAACTTCCAACCGTTGCATTTTCATTTCCAGCACAGCTATCTTCTGTAGAAGTTTGTGGAAGTCATCTGTAGAGAACGTTGTAGCTTGCGCCACAACGCATGTGTCATTCAAACACCTCTTCTCGCTTCAGAGCACATCTCTACAGTAGCCGGGCAAGCTTCACTGTCCACTAGGGATGTGCATCTCCATCACTGAGGCCGATGCGATGCGCATCTCGATACGTTGCCACGATACGATACATTAGCGATACATTTGAAACACCAGGCGATGCGATACGATACGATTCACCCCTGTTGCGATACAGTTCGATACGATTTGATTCAACATTATGCGATTCGGTGCGATACGATGCGATTCAACACTATGCAAAAATAATGATACTTCAATATGGTACGACAGAGGATTTTTGTTTTATTCCTTATATGCAGCAAATCATACATTAACAAAAAAGTGCTTTACATATTTGGTACTGCACATCCCATCATGCCGTTTATTTTTTTTACCTTTAAAAGCTCTCCAGAGTACAGTACAATTGTATAACACCTCACAGTTAAACAATATAAGGATGCATTGCTCTTGATCAACAATGTGCAAATAACAGCTACCATAGTGCAATGCCCATACAGCTGCCAGCCTGATGTGCTTAACACTCATTCATAGGCTGACTCACCAGTGAGCAGAAAGCAGTGGGTTCTATATGAACAATGAAGAATACAAATAACCTTTCACAAACAGGTATTTCATAACTGCTTACAGTGAGGAAGACATTTAAATTATTATTGGCCGTCACAGGCTGCTGTAAACTAAACACCTCTCTCTGACAGAACACCTCACTGAGTGATTTAACTCATAGTCTAACTTTCAGGTTTCTCTTTTCAGCCGCAGACCCCATGTCGCCTCTTTATGAGCGTCGCTAAGTTCCTCGTACTACTTGTGTACTTTAAAGTGGCTCGGCATCGTTAACAATTTGCGAGCGATTTTTCAAGTTGACCGTCTGTAGTATATAGTGCCGCGCACATATACCATTAGGACGTTACTGATGGGGTGCGGCTGCGGAGTGATACTGTGTGTATGCAAGCCCACATCTAGGACGGATCTATGTATCATGGCTGTAGACCTGTTAAGTAATAAAGATACCTCATACAAAGGTCAACGGATACCTTATTACTCTCCATGACCTGCGGTCAACTATATAGCATAAAGGATTATTACACCGTCTTTCTTGAACAATCCGAAGTGTTGCCAAACGTTTGATTTGTAGGTATTTTTCGGTGCGCTGTGTTTCTCTTTCTCCTCAACTTCCGTGTGTGTTGATAACTGAGACTCTCGGCCTTTGTAGTGGCGAAGCAAATATCAAAGATCGTCTCTGCTGAGCGTTGACAAGATGAGGGGATTTTATATGAATGAATCGTTTTTTTACCGATGCAAAGACGCTACGCAATCGATGCATCGCGAGTTCAACCTGGTTCAACCCAAACTGTAGCCGATGTGCACTCTTTCAACCGGTGCACTCGCATCTTGAACGTTTATGTCGGTGCACCGATGCGAATCGGTGAATCTTAACATCTCTACTGTCCACAGACTGAACCCAAATACCCATTTCGGTCGACGGGCGCTCGCCGGCTACTCCTTCTGCTTCGCAGGAAGACGGTAGTACTAACGCTGTTAGTATTTAAAATCGACCTCGCCCTTCTCTTACCCGAGAAAGTAAGGTAGGTCCGATTTTTCAAGCTAGCAGCACACCTGTTGCTAGCTCGCTCCCTCTCTACCGACACCACGGTAGCGAGGAAGTTTTTTCTTTTCTCTTCTCCACGGAGAAGGAAAGGATTAAAGGAGCATACTGCCACACCAGTCAGTATTCTCCGGGAATAAAAGACCCACCGTCCTTTTCTCCGGATTAAGGACAAGGTGGTAACATCTTTTTCTCCCGTCCCACCTGTCGAGAGCGGGCCCTCTCCACGCCACGAGGCGAACAAAATGGACGCCCCTCTCCCTCACACCAGAGGAGTCAGGGACTCGGTGGCTCGACTCTGCGGCTGCGGGTTGAAGATCTCGGGCACAGACACACACCTGGTCTGTTCGTCCTGCCTCGGGCTGGAACACGCCCACAACCCCGGCTCATGTGGACATTGTGTCCGCTTCACCGTCAAGAGCCTCCGCCGACGGTTAGCAAGACAAGCTAGCCTGTCGGAACAGGACCCCCCCCCATGTCCATGGACCCGCCGGCCGGCAGTCAAGATATGGGGGCGTCCGCCACAGAGAGTGAACCCCTCTCCGTGTCGGTCTGGGGCTCATTATCCGCGATGGCCACAGAACCGGAATCCCACGCCCTGGCAGTGTTACGGTTATCTGAGAGAACCCAAACGCAGGACACGGCAGTGTGTTACAAAGGTTTTATTTGAAGGAGATAATCCGTCTGGAGAGTATCCACTGGAGCGTAATCCACTGAAGAGTATCCTCCAAAGTTTTAATCCACTGAAGCGTAATCCTGGAGCACAAGAAGAACAGGTAAGAATATATTCAGGTGTAGCGAAAATAGTCACTATACTTTAAGAAGGCTGAGAAGGCTAAGAGTTTTACCACTGGGGTTTAAACAACAATCTGGCGCTGACAGGTTGTGGAGTCTCCGCTGATATACCATCCGTAATGGCTGATGGGAATCAGGTGTGTCGCAGAGGAGAGTGCTCAACTGTTTGCAGCTGGTGGAGATTTGAGCCGGGAGCCAGGAGTGACAGGCACCACGCCCACACAGACAGGGAAAGGGAAAACACACACACAAGGAAGGTGGCTGAAGAATGCAACCACCACAGTACCCCCCCCCTTAAGGGACGCCTCCAGGCGGTCTACCAGGTTTACCAGGTCTTCCAGGGTTATCCCGGTGGAAGTCCCGTATCAGAGATGCGCCCACGATGTCTCGCCGGGGAACCCAACACCTCTCCTCTAGACCATAGCCCTCCCAATCCACCAGATATTGGAATCCCCTTCCACGGCGACGAACGTCCAACAATCGCCTGACGGTGTAGGTTGGATGATTATTGATGATGCGGGGGGGTGGGGGAACACTCACTGGAGAAGACAAAGGACTGCTGGCAACAGGTTTCAACAGAGATACATGAAATGTTGGATGAACCTTCATGTGTGAGGGAAGTTTGAGTTTGACTGCAGATGGATTAATAATGGAGTCGATGATGAAGGGGCCGACATACCGTGGGGTAAGTTTCTTTGACTCTGTCTTGAGTGGGAGATCTTTGGACGAAAGCCAAACACTCTGACCTGGTAAGTAGTTGGGGGCCTGGGTCCTGTGGCGGTCTGCGATGAGGCGGTTGCGGGCAGCGGAGCGGAGCAGGGCTGCTCGGGTGTCCCTCCACACCTTACGACAGCGACGAAGGTGGGCCTGAACGGAGGGAACAGCAACTTCCTCTTCCTGGGCTGGAAACAGAGGTGGTTGGAAACCCATGGCACAATGAAAAGGTGAAATACCTGTGGCTGCACTTGGCAGGGAGTTGTGGGCATACTCGATCCATGGCAGATGTGGGACCCATGACGAAGGGTTCTTGAAAGCCACACAACGAAGGGCCGACCCCAGATCCTGGTTGGCCCGTTCTGTTTGCCCGTTCGTCTGAGGATGATAGCCAGACGACAGGCTCACCGATGCTCCCAGAGCCTGACAGAAGGCCTTCCAAACGTGGGAAATGAACTGGGGGTCAGAGACGATGTCGGTGGGGATCCCATGAAGTCGAACTACATGGTTGACCAGAAGATCTGCAGTCTCTCGGGCAGTGGGAAGTTTGGAAAGAGCCACAAAGTGTACCATCTTTGAGAATCTGTCCACATTCGAGTTATGGATGATGGTATTTCCTTGTGAAAGTGGAAGTCCAGTAACAAAATCCAATGCTACATGCGACCAAGGGCGACTAGGTACTGGCAGTGGGCGAAGCAGGCCAGCGGGAGGCTGGTGGGAGGACTTGGCGCGGGCACACACTGTACAGGCAGCAACAAAGGCCCTGGTGTCTTGAGCCATGGAAGGCCACCAGAAGCGTTGTTTGAGAATGAACAGTGTGCGATGGACGCCAGGATGACATGAGAAACGAGAGGTGTGTGCCCACTGCAGGACCTTGGAGCGAACAGGGGTAGGCACAAAAACACAATTAGCTGGGCAGTTACCTGGGCTAGGCTGCGCTCGCTGGGCCTCCCTGACCACTGACTCAATCTCCAAGGTAACAGCCCCCACCACGCAGGAGGCAGGCAGGATAGTGTCTGGACTGGCAGCTGGTCCATCGGAAGCGAACTGGCGAGAGAGGGCGTCAGGCTTGAGGTTCCGTGACCCTGGACGGTAGGTGAGGGTGAATGAGAAGCGGCCGAAATACAGGGCCCATCGAGCCTGACGGGAGTTAAGGCGCTTGGAAGATTGGATGTACGCCAGGTTCTTGTGGTCCGTCCATACAATAAAAGGGAGTTCAGCTCCCTCCAGCCAGTGCCTCCACTCCTCTAGGGCAAGTTTGACAGCCAGCAGCTCTCTGTTACCCACGTCATAGTTCTTCTCAGCTGGGGTGAGGCGGCGAGAGAAAAATGCACACGGATGCAATTTTTGGTCTCGTTCCGAGCGCTGGGAAAGAACTGCTCCTACCCCGGTGTTGGAGGCATCGACCTCCACAACGAACTGGCGAGAGGAATCAGGGTGGATGAGCACAGGGGCAGTAGTGAAGAGTCTCTTTAGCTCTGAAAAGGCTGCATCGCACTCTGGGGTCCAGGAAAAGCCAGTTGTGGGGGAAGTGAGTCTGGTTAAAGGACCCGCCACTCTGCTGTAGTCTCTGATGAAGCGCCGATAGAAATTGGCGAAACCAAGAAACTGTTGAAGCAGTTTGACTGAGGTTGGTTTGGGCCACCCCACCACCGCTTGGATCTTCTCAGGGTCGGACCTAAGCTTTTCTTCCTCAACGATGTAGCCCAGGAATGAGACTGTGTTGACATGGAATTCGCATTTCTCCGCCTTTACAAAGAGTCTGTTCTCCAGGAGTCTCTGCAGCACCTGCCTGACATGGATAATGTGCTCCTCCTTGTTACGAGAGAATATGAGGATGTCATCCAGGTAGACAAAGACTGACCGGTTGAGGAGGTCACGGAGCACATCGTTCACCATTGACTGAAAGACTGCAGGGGCATTCGTCAGTCCAAAAGGCATCACCAGATGCTCGAAGTGACCGAGTGGTGTGTTAAAGGCCGTCTTCCATTCGTCCCCTTCTCGGATTCTGACGAGGTGGTAGGCATTGCGGAGGTCCAGTTTGGAAAAAATGGTGGCTTCCTGGAGGGGTTCAAAGGCGGAGTTAATGAGGGGTAGTGGGTATTTGTTTTTTACAGTAATGGCATTGAGACCCCTGTAATCAATGCAGGGGCGCAGTGAGCGGTCCTTCTTGGAGACGAAGAAAAACCCAGCACCGACCGGGGAGGAGGATGGCCGAATGACACCAGCAGCCAGGGAGTCATGGATGTAATTTTCCATGGATTTTCTCTCAGGGCGAGATAGGTTGAACAGACGTGAGGAAGGCAGAGGGGCCCCAGGAAGGAGGTCAATGGGACAGTCGTAGGGTCGATGAGGAAGAAGAGAAAGAGCTCGCTGTTTACTGAACACCTCTCCTAGGTTATGATATTCAGTGGGAACAGATGACAGGTCAGACGGCTCGATCTTGAGTGGTGGAGAGGCGGCCTCTGCTGGCGGTAGGGCAGAATTCAGGCATGAGGATAAGCAAAAAGAACTCCAACTAATGATCTTGCCAGTTACCCAATCAATCTGGGGGTTGTGAGTTCTTAACCAGGGATGGCCCAACACTATGGGGGCCTGAGGTGAGGAAATTAGGTGAAACTGAATAAACTCACGATGGTTTCCAGACAGAATGAGGTTTACTGGCTTGGTGCGGTGAGTGACTTGGGCCAGGAATTTTCCATTTAGAGTATTAGCATTAAGAGGTGAATCTAACACTTCGCAGGAAATTCCTGCCTGAACTGCAATGTCAATGTCCAAAAAATTCTCATCCGCCCCCGAGTCCACTAAGGCGAGCAGGGGTAGGGACTGTTGGTTGCAGCAAAGCATGGCTTCTAGCTGTGTTCTGGGTTGGGGGTTGAGAGAGGAGGAAGGGCTCGCCAGAATCCCCACAGCTACTGACGAGCCTGACCTTTTGGCAGACTAGGACAGGAGGAAACGAGATGACTGGTTTGGCTGCAATAAACACATTCCCCAGCATGGATCCTTCTAGCACGCTCAGATGGTGAGAGGCGGGCCCTTCCCACTTGCATGGGCTCATCTCCATGGGATGAGGCTGAGTAAGGAGTCGGGAAAGATCGGGGAATAGGGGTAGTGGCAGTTCCAATTTGGGGATCAAGTGAGAAGTCGCTGGGATTGGAGTGACGGCTAGTCCTATCCCTACGTCTCTCTCTGAGGCGATTATCAATCTTAATGGCTGTGGCTATTAAATTATCCAAGCTACCTGGATCATCCCTAGCCGCTAGCTCGTCTTTAATTGCTGCGTTCAGCCCCTGAAGAAAAGCATCCTGTAGTGACTCGTTATTCCAGCGTGAGTCGGAAGCCACTGTTCTAAACTTCACTGAAAATTCGGCTACACTACGGGAGCCCTGCCGGAGAGAAAGAAGGCGCCTAGCAGCATCCCTCCCCCGTACCGGGTGATCAATCGTTTTTCATGAGACAGTCAATTTAAATATAAATTTGTACTATGCCATATTCACATTCATTAAGTAACACACACGTAAGGGTAAAAGACAAACATCTTCAACAAATGTAATGCAATGAATAAGCTTCATTGTCACAGAAGTACACATAACGTCATATCTAATATTTCCTTGTCCCTAAAGCATTGACTGAGCTATTTTTCGTCCTCAAATGCAGGCATTAAGTTACATGTTCACGTTCTACTGCCACAATACGTCGGTTTCTCCAGTGTAATGATAATAAAATGCTAAGTAAGTATTGGTAATAATATTAATAAAAACAACGTTTGGGTTCGTTCGTTTAATATGATGAACGTTAACCAGTAAGCTTCAATAATCAACTCCAGCTCAACAAACCATATTGCAATATCTACGTTAACGTTATTTCTGGAACCAACTGGAAATGTGAGATTCATATTTTTCAGATACACAGATCTTATAGTGAGGTTAATATCATACAGTACTCTGCTCTTCAACACTAATGTGACGCTAGCTGTCTGCATCGTCGAGCATAGCTATTTTAAATTAACAATAACAATGCATACAGTTACCTAACTAGCAAACTAACGCATGTACAAGCTTATTTTACCAACCTCACTGAGAAGCCTTATGTTTTACAGTATAATCCTTCTTAATGTTTTACACTTCTCTATTATGTTTTAACTTGAATGCTACGGATAGCATCGTTAGCACAGATGTAGCTTCGTCTCGCTTGTTAGCTGAATAAAAAGACAAGTAAGAAATAAAGTGCTTCAATTTCACTTACCGAATAAACTGCATTCATGGACGGTCTGTTTGAACCGCAGAGCCATAAGATAAGTGCGATATTTTAATGAAGAATACTCCACCAGGTATCAACACAACAAACACGTCGGAGTAGCAGCCTGGAGCTAATGATGCTAACGGGGCTAGCAAAGAGACCACTGACTTCCGTTACATTAGAATGACTTCCGTTACATTAGAATGACTTCCGTTACAGCAAGAATCCCCTCACACACACATAGGTGAAACACATGCACATTCCCTACTGAGAACCTTTCAGTCAAATGTTTTTCAGGAGTGTGTGTGTGAGGTTAATTTTCAGTATTGTGTGTGTGAGGTGTTCAGTAGTGAACGTGAGATGATTTCAGTAGTGTGTGTGCAAGGCCAGATGTTTTCAGTAGTGTGTGTGTGTGTGTGTGTGTGTGTGCGTGCGTGTGAGGTGTTCAGTAGTGAATGTGAGAGGATTTCAGTAGTATGTGTGCAAGGCCAGATGTTTTCAGTAGTGTGTGTGTGAGGTAGTGAATGTGAGAGGATTTCAGTAGTGTGTGTGCAATGTTAGATGTTTTCAGTAGTGTGTGTGAGGTGTTCAGTAGTGAATGTGAGAGGATTTCAGTAGTGTGTGTACAAGGCCAGATGTTTTCAGTAGTGTGTGTGTGAGGTGAGTTTGAATTTTGGCCTTCACGGCCCTTCATAGGCTGGAGCCGTAAGCGTGACATCTCAGCTGGCTCTAAGGAGCATACAGCAGGAGATACTCACGACATCTGCCTGGGCTTCTCAAAACAGTTACACATTATCTGTTTTCACAAGCCCAGAGAGAGTCAACCCATATTCTGGAGAGAGAGGTTCTCTCTCTCCTAGAAAGAAGGGTTTTTATCTATAATGCCCGCCGAGCAGAGTCAGATTACGCAGACAAATGTCCTCGTAAAGCACCCGCTCAACATGGGTCTCATAATAAAACTAAACCCCAGTATTGGTTATTATGTAATGCGTAGTGGCACTACACCCCCGACTTTCCTAGTACGGGACGCGCCTACGGGTGCTGTCCTTTCACGGAAGGTGGTCACCACGGACGCATGTCAGACAGGCTGATAGGGTATTTACGAAGGTCGCCCGGTGAGGGGTCTCGAGAGCAGAGACCTCCAGCGGGCGCACGTAAATCACCCGGAGCTTTTAGCGGTGGTCCCCACCCTAAAACGCTTCCTGCCTTCTCTCAGAGGACACCATGTCCTCGTGAGGACAGACTACACAATATTGTGTATGAACCGCAGGGGAGGTTGCGTTGTCTCCAGTCACACACACTGGCACACAAACTGATCCCTTGAAGAGGCAGACGTCTCCTCTCTCTGAGAGCGACACAGGTACCGGGATTGATGCACCTCGGGACAGAACTACTGTCCAGAGGTGCACCACGCTATGCAGACTGGACTCCAAATCCAAGGATCATGAGTCCGCTGTGGGTGCGTTACGGTGGAGCCGCGTTAAATCTGTTCGCATAAAGAAAAAATGCTCAATGACAGCTGTTCTCTTTAATGCACGATTTAAACGCACTGATAGGCGGGGACGCACTCGTACACGATTGACCTCCGGGTCCTCTGTACGCGTTCCCACCCCTGGCTCTGTTACCGCCAACTCTGGCCAGAGTGAAGGAGCAACGCCACACACTTATCCTGATGGTTCCGCCCTAGCCCGCAACGTACGGGCTGGCGGAGATATATCAGCTGTTGTGCGGGCAGCCATGGCAGCCCGCAGGGACAGATTGTCTCAGGCGGGGGGGGGGGGGGTGATCCTTCACCCATGCCCAGAGTGCGGGGCACTATGGGCCTGACCTGTGAGTGGTACAATATGAATACAGTGGGACTCAATCAGAAGGTGATAAACACTATTCAGAGTGCGAGAGCTTTCTCCACCAGGTCTCTTTACGACTGTAAGTGGAGGGTGTTTGAGGAGTGGTGCCTTCAAGAAGGACACATCTCTTTTCAATGTCTACTGTCGGGGTGATTTTATCATTTCTACAGGACTTGATCGATGAACACAGAGCTTTCTCCACGATCAAGGTGCACCTGGCTGCTATTGCTGCATGCCATGTGGGCTTTGAGGGTAAGACGGCTAGCCAACATCCTTTGGTCTGCCGTTTTATGAAGGGAGCTCGCAGGCTGTCTCCAGGTCGCTGGTGCCCTTATGGGACCTGGCAGTGGTTTTAAATGGGCTCAGAATGACCCCATTTGAACCCCTGGAAGGAGCTGACATGAAACATCTGTCACTCAAGACAGTGCTGTTACTGGCCCTAGCATCCGCCAAGCGGGTCAGTGATATTCATGCACTGTCTGTACATCCTTCATGCACTCAGTTCGCCCCAGGGCAAACGAGAGTGTTGTTGAAGCCCAACCCTGCCTTTACACCAAAGGTGGTTGGTTCGTGTACCCCAATTGACATTGAGGCATTTCCTCCGCCGCTGGTTTCCTCCGGGGAGCAGCAGCAGGATCTGTTGTGTCCAGTCCGGGCTTTACACACATATATGGACAGATCAAAGGAGCTTCGTCTTAATGACCAACTCTTCGTGTCCTGGGCTAACCCTCACAAGGGTAAGCCTGTTACTAAGCAACGACTATCCCACTGGATCGTGGAGGCAATTGCTTTGGCCTATACGAGTCAGAATCTGCAAGCACCTTCGGGTCTGCGGGCTCACTCGACTCGGGGCCTGGCTACATCCTGGGCTTTGTTCAAGGGTGTTTCCATCCAAGACATCTGTGCAGCGGCGAGCTGGTCCTCGCCACTCACTTTTGTCCGCTTTTACAGGCTAGACGTCTCCGCTCCAAGCGTGGCCCGAGCAGTGCTGGGCACCTTGTTGAGTCGGGACTCTACCTGTTAAATTCTGGTTGATCGGTGATTTTCGAGATAAGCTCGTCTGGCAATACGGGAGCTACAATTTCCCATAGTGAGACATCGAACGGAGTGTTATGAATGAGAACTATAGGTTACTTATGTAACCCCAGGACTCAGAGTAACATGAAGTGAGATGTTTCACCAGACGGCCCTCCTTGCTATGGTGAAGCGAGAAGAGGTGCTTATTTTGAATGACGCATGCGTCGTGGCGCAAGCTACTTGCTAGGGGGTGATTTCCCTGACGCTGACGTCAAGATCACCAGCCAATCAGGATTGGCGTAATGAGATTGATGCTTCTGTTTGCTCCGCGATGAGACGCATCCCATAGTGAGACATCTCACTTCATGTTACTCTGGGACCTGGGGTTACGTAAGTAACCTATAGTTAATCACTTACAGTATCAGTAAAACGCATCAGGAAAAGGGAAGTCAAGTCATTATGTCGACATCAGATCACTGCTTTATTAAATAAACTATTATTGGCCAAGTATGTTTGTGCAAACAATACATTTGAGTGTGATTTTTTTGCATTGCTCTTATTGAACAGATACAGAAAGATAACGGAAAGTAACAGGGACAACAAACATTAAATATTATATAAAAAACTCTGACCAAAAAATATAAAAACTTCTGCCGCACCACTGCTAACTCCACTCTATCTTTATGTCTGTCATTCACATATTTCCTTCTTACTATGCTCACCCCTCCAATCAGCAATCAGAGGCGTTCACTCCGCAGCTAAACCGATCACTTTCGTCTCTATTCCCACAAGCCGATCATTGAACATCGTCAGACCTTTAAATCTGCTCTCTCCCCTCCGGACAGCTGTCATTGCAGGTGTCTCAACGCAGCCCTCCTCCACCCCTTCCACTTCCCATTTCTCCGAAACCAGGGTTCACGTCAAGCTTAAAGCCCCTGTCACACTGTCCAGAAATGTACACCCGATGGACACACAAATATGGAATTGTGAATTTCGCACGAAGATGGCCCCGAACCACACACGAAGGCTGAGGCGCGGGAAGGTATTTTGAGTGGGGGTGCTGAGGTGCTGGACTCCAGTGAACACTATTCAGGCATGAAAATCACTCACCTTTCGGCAAAATTCGCCGTTTTGAATCCAAAATAGGTCATGTGTGATTCATGTAGATCTGCAATAAAAATATTTTTGGGGTATGGGGGGGGTCTGGGACCCGGAGTAATCTGCGGCCGCGAGCTGTTATGTGCCATCATGACACGCATGGTGTTCTTTTTTTATATATTATAATGCAGCGCGAGCTGTGTGCTCGAGTCTTCCTGCCTGTCGGCTCTACTGCTCCGCGATGATGGTCTAGCTTCAGCAGCCACATTACCTACAGGTGCGTTCGTTAATATTAACTGTGCGGTCCGGAGTCACTGTGGCACAGACTGGACCGCTGGTGAACAGCTGTTAGAATGGGCCGTTCAGGTGTTCAGAGCAGAGCTCCCTGCGGAGCGCAGAGTGTGATGTGCACTGAAAAGTTTTTCAGTCGCAATATTATCGTTGAGCTAGCTAGCTAGCATACATTGTCACTATCTGCTAACGTTAGCTTTAGCCTTCGTTTTCTAATAGTTTTTTTTTCATAGGCTATAAACGGAGGTGGTATAAGTATAGATCTTGTACTTGAGTAAAAGTAGAAGCACTCAGATCTTGTACTTGAGTAAAAGTAGAAGTACTCAGGTCTTGTACTTGATTAAAAGCAGAAATACTCAGATCTTGTACTTGAGTAAAAGTAGAAGTACTCAGGTCTTGTACTTGAGTAAAAGTAGAAGTACCAGAGTGTAGGAGAATACTCTGTTAGTAAAAGTACTGCCTTCAAAATGTTCCTCAAGTAAAAGTAGAAAAGTATTCTCATCAAAATATAGTGAAAGTAGCGACAGTAAAAGTAGTCGTTGTGCAGATTGGTCCATTTCAGAATAATATATATGATATGTTTTATAATGATTGATCATGAAAGTGTTCTCAAAGCTGGTAAAGGTGCAGCTAGTTTGAATGACTTTGTATACTGCAGGGTAGCTGGTGGATTTACTCCAGGTGGAACTAAAGTCTGATTCAACACTTGATTAGATTTCACATCATTCATCCACATCTGTGAAGTAACTAAAGGTATTAATACATGTAGTGGAGTCAAAGTACACCATTTACCTCTGAACTGTAGAGGAGAAGAAGAACAAAGTAGCAAAACATTGAAATACTTAAATAAAGTACAAGTATCTCAAAATTGTACCCAAGTATAGTACTTGAGTTTATGAATTTAGTTACTTTACACCAGATGCCATACAGATAGAAAGACTCAGCCTTGCACAGAGGCATGACAATAGATTTTCAAAATGCTCAACAGTGCTACCAAAATTATAAACTGACTGCTACACAAAATAAATTTAAAATTTAAAATAAATGCTTTTATATATTTTTTTTATATATATGAACCGCCAGGGGAGTTTACGTTGTCTCCAGTCACCACTGGCACACAAACTGATCCCTTAGAGCGGCAGACGTCTCCTCTCTCTGAGAACGACACGAGTACCGGGTGTTATGCACCTAGGGACAGAATTACTGTCAAAAGGTGCACCACTCTATGCAGACTGGACTCCTCATCCAAGGATCGAGAGTCCGCTGTGGGTGCGTTACGGCGGAGCCACGTTAAATCTGTTCGCAAGGGGAGAAAATGCTCAATGACAGCTGTTCTCTTTAATGCACGATTTAAACGCACCGTTAGGCGGGGACGCACTCGTACACGATTGACCTCCGGGTCCTCTGTACACGTTCCCACCCCTGGTTCTGTTCCCCTTAACTCCGGCCAGAGTGAAAGAGCAACGCCACACACGTACTCTGATGTTTCCACCCTAGCCCGCAATATACGGGCTGGCGGTGATATATCAGCTGTTGTGCGGGCAGCCGTGGCAGCCCCCACCACGCAGGGACAGATTGTCTCAGGCGGGGGGGGCGATCCTTCACCCACGCCCAGAGCACGGGGCACTATGGGCCTGACCCGTGAGTGGTACAATCTGAATACAGTGGGACTCCCTCAGAAGGTGATAAACACTATTCAGAGTGCGAGAGCTTCCTCCACCAGGTCTCTTTACGACTGTAAGTGGAGGGTGTTTGAGGAGTGGTGCCATCAAGAAGGGCAAATCTCTTTTCAATGTCCTGTCGGGGTGATTTTATCATTCCTACAGGACTTGATCGATAAACACAGAGCTTTTTCCACGATCAAGGTGTACCTGGCTGCTATTGCTGCATGCCATGTGGGCTTTGAGGGTAAGACGGCTAGCCAACATCCTTTGGTTTGCCGTTTTATGAAGGGAGCGCGCAGGCTCCTCCCTGTCTCCAGGTCGCTGGTGCCCTTATGGGACCTGGCAGTGGTTTTAAATGGGCTCAAAATGACCCCATTTGAACCCCTGGAGGGAGCTGACATGAAACATCTGTCACTCAAGACAGTGCTGTTACTGGCCCTGGCATCCGCTAAACGGGTCAGTGATATCCATGCACTGTCTGTACATCCCTCATGCACTCAGTTCGCCCCAGGGCAAACGAGAGTGTTGTTGAAACCCAACCCTGCCTTTACACCAAAGGTGGTTGGTTCATGTACCCCGATTGACATTGAGGCATTTCCTCCGCAGCTGGTTTCCTCCGGGGAGCAGCAGCAGGATTTATTGTGTCCAGTCCGGGCTTTGCACACATATATCGACAGATCAAAAGAGCTTCGTCTTAATGACCAACTCTTCGTGTCCTGGGCTAAACCTCACAAGGGTAAACCTGTTACTAAGCAACGACTATCCCACTGGATCGTGGAGGCGATTGCTTTGGCCTATACGAGTCAGAATCTGCAAGCACCTTTGGGTCTGCGGGCTCACTCGACTCGGGGCCTGGCTACATCCTGGGCTTTGTTCAAGGGTGTTTCCATCCAGGATATCTGTGCGGCGGCAAGCTGGTCTTCGCCACTCACTTTTGTCCGCTTTTACAGACTGGACGTCTCTACTCCAAGCGTGGCCCGAGCAGTGCTGGGCACCTCGTTGAGTCGGGACTCCACCTGTTAAATTCTGGTTGATCGGTGATCTTCGAGATAAGCTCGTCTGGCAATACGGGAGCTACAATATCCCATAGTGAGACATCGAACGGAGTGTTATGAATGAGAACTATAGGTTACTTACGTAACCCCAGTACTCAAAGTAACATGAAGTGAGATGTCTCACCAGACGGCCCTCCTTGCTATGGTGAAGCGAGAAGAGGTGCTTATTTTGAATGACGCATGCGTCGTGGCGCAGGCTACTTATAGGGGGTGATTTCCCCTGACGTTGACGTCAAGAATCAGCGGCCAATCAGGATTGGCGTAATGAGATTGATGCTTCTGTTTGCTCCGCGATGAGGCGCATTCCCATAGTGAGACATCTCACTTCATGTTACTCTGAGCCCTGGGGTTACGTAAGTAACCTATAGGTTTGTTGTTATTTACTTTTGAACAGTAGTGCAAGTTTCAGTCTCAAAATAAGGAACTCTGACATTTTGAATAATTAACTGTATTAAACAGTTAAAAACAAACCATAAACAGTACCACACACACTCAGATGGCCATATTATCTATAATGGCTGATGTCAAACTAAAAGGTTTCATCAAGCTGTAAAACTAAAAAGAATGTCTTGAAAATATGACATCATAAATAATAAGAAAGTGTTTCAAGAGCGCATAGTCATTGAAAAAATATGCCAAAAGCTTCCGTTATTTATGTTGGTCTCTCGGCTCTCATGTCTCTTGGCTTCTTAAAAGCAGCGGGGATCAGCTGTTGAACTGCTGTTGTCTTTTGCCGGGCTCCGGTGATTGGCAAATCTGGGTGATGCCTTCTGATGTGATTTAGCATGTTTGGCGTGTGTTCCCATTAGCATACCGCACCGCTATCGAACAACGCCGACACACCGTCCTCTTCCGATCCACTGCGCATTGCTTATCGTTTTATAGATCTATTCTCATCCACCATCTTTGTTTGTGACGTAAAGAGTGTAAGAGTCACGTTTCTGAATCGGGCACTCTGAGTGGATGCAGTCACAGCCAATCGGATTCAGAGGGTTGCCTGTCAGTTCCGTTGCCTGTCAGTTCCGTTGCTATGGTTCCGTTGTTATGTGTACTGAAACGAGAGCCGGTATAATTCCACGCGCGAAAACAAAATAAAAATTGGAATATGTTATTTTAGTGTCTTAAAAGTAGACTGAGGTATGAAGGGTTAACGTTACATCTTAGAATAATTTGTAGTCATGTTCTGTATACATACTAACATATAAGGGTATTGACTTAGTGTGGTTTATCTTTTTGTTGCTGCTTTTAATTTAAACTGAGCTGTTGTGTTCATCAGTAAAGTGGAACTTCTGTGTGAACTATTCATATCTTAAACTGCACTGTAACTTTTTATCCATGTATTTTTCTTTTAATGTTTCTTTTATTATCTTATACTGTTTTTAAATGCCTTTGTCTGAATGTCTTTCATTTTTGTAAAGCACCTTGAATTGCCTTGTGTTGAAAGGTGCTATATAAATAAACTTGCCTTGCCTTGGTTACTCCATGTTTACTAGCTATAAGATTAACGTTACAGTATATCACTCTTTTTCACTTCTTACTCAGTCAGCCAGAGCGCAGATATCACCATTAGATTCACAAACCTGAAACATCATCCATTTCTTCACTGCTGGTGATGACATTGTTGTCAGCTGCTGCTGCAGCTTGTGGCGCCTGCTTCGATGAAAATAACTTTCTAATATCCATAACTTTATAGGCTATTAGCTTAAAACTCATCAGGCACTAAGAAAGATCACTTCTTCTTCAGGGCAGGGAAGGCTACGCAGTACGCAGGCTAATGTCCCGCAGAGGCTGCCTCTCTGGTGGACTCCGGTACTGCACATTACTCCCGAGACATTTAAAAAAAAAAAATTAATTTAAATTTTTTTTTTTTTAAGTGAAACATCCGGGGCTTTTCAGAACACATCCAGGGCTTGAGCCCAAGTAGCCACCCCCTAGCGCCGCCTCTGCGTGTGTCCATCGGGTGTCAATTTCGGGACAGTGTGACAGGGGCTTTAACCACTCCTCTTCAGACCGACCGGGTGGGGATCGGCTCGGTATTCCCCTCCTGGATGATACTCCCCACAACAGGGTCTAATCACCAAACACCACCACATTCATCTGTGTATTTCTTGGCAATAATTACATATTGTTACATCAAAACATGTCTCTCTGATTTAACTATTTATATTTATTTATTTGATAAAATACACCAATGAATAACACTACAAACACACATCTATATACAACTGAAGTGTTTCTTAAGTTGTACATTATATAGAGTGCAGTACATGTGGTGGAGTGGTGCCTCACTAAGCTAAATTGATATTGATACAGTAATCATAATTGTCGTTCTCCTTTTTGTTACTCTAAGTAACGACAGCCTTAACTTGTTTTCATCTGAAAGTTGGTTAAAGCTAAAAGGCAGCCTGGTGCTGAGTATTATTACAGAGAGTAACGACTGAATTATCAGACAAGATATTCCATGAAAGACATTTAACAGTAATTCATGTCTAATATTAACTAAAGTTGGGACTTCCTCTCAATCAATTCCAGAGAAGTTTGCATTTGCTTACTTAGACAATAAATACGGTTACGGGTTACGATCAGTCAATCACTTCCTTTCAGTGGCGAGCCGTCAGTGCCCTCTGTGAGGGCCTAAGATATTCTAAAAAATAATATTTGAAAACATTAAAAAAAAACATTTTTTTTAAAATATTTTTTTGTTGTTACATTTTTCATTACTTTAACAAAATAACTTGATTTAATTGTATTTAAAATAGGGCTGTCAAGTTAACGCGTTAATAACGTATTTTTTTTCGAGGACCGGGAGGATGTGTGTATGTGTGGCCCGAGCGAGCGAGAGAGAGACCTTACGTGCATTGTTGTTGTTAGCATCTGGTGCTAGCTAGCTGCGCTAACGGATATAAGGAGCTGTTTAAATGAAAACAGAGGAGCGACATTTCGCCACAACTGCGCCGAGCACTTGACTTGATGCAGGCAGCCAGACAGCGGGACATTGTACGAGAAGTCAGCACACTTACCCCCTAAACGCACCAGGAGCGTCTGCGCCGCGTTACGTTGCGGCTGCGCCACGCTGCGACCTCCTCCTGCGGCCTCCTCCTGCAGCCTCCTCCTGCGGCCTAACACACCAGGCGCGTTTCAAAACGTTGCGGAAGCGGAGCGTCGTGTGTGCAGCCTCGCAGTTCTTAATTCACTTTAAAACATTAATATGTAGTTGTTACCTTCCACTCCACAAACTGCAGCGACTAAAAGCCAGGCCTTGTCCTTTCTGATGTTGTCCTTGTAAAAAGCATTGGTTACATCGTATACAATTGTGTGTTTCTCCACTTCCATTATGAACACCTCGTCGTCCATTGTGCGTATCGTAGTGGAGGTGTTGTGATGAAGGAGGGGGGTCTGCTAAATTAGTATATATGCGGGATGGGCCTGGCCCGGATGCTCACCTTTCCACTTCCTGCGAGGGGGGGGCTGCCTGCCCGACCTTACCTTACGGCTGCGCCGCGGCAAAAATAGGATTCATCCTAATTTTAGAGCAGCGCTGCACCGAGCCGCTTCTGGGACGCGTCTGAGCCGTAACGCGGCGCGTGTGGTGGAATAGCACCTATTGACTAGAGTGGCCGCGATCCTTACGACCGCCGCGGCGCGGCCGTAACGCGGCGCAGATGCTCCTGGTGCGTTTAGGGGGTCATGATTGCAGCAACATGATTGCAGCGTCCAGGCAGCTCCCGTTCGAGCATATGCCTCGAGTTGCACATAGCTCCACCGATCCAACACACACACACACACACACACACATACACACACACACATACACACACACACACACACACACACACACACACACACACACACACACACACACACACACACACACACACACACACACACACACACACACACACCCCATTTGTATTGTATGAGAGAGGTTCCAGGTTGAATTGAGGCGAATATTTGTAATGTTCAGAGGTTGTTGTGTTTAATATTCATGAGAATATTTGTCATTGTTCAAATGATAATAAACATTAGCATAAAGCATATTTGTCCACTCATATGTTGATAAGAGTATTAAAAACTTGAAAAATATTCCTCTAAGGTACATTTAGAACAGATCAAAAATGTGCGATTAATTTGCGATTAATCGCGATTAACTATGGACAATCATGCGATTAATCGCGATTAAATATTTTAATCGACTGACAGCCCTAATTTAAAATAATATTTCCAAAGAAATAAATCCTTTGAATCTGCCTGTTCAGTTTCTGTTTGAATGTGAAGGGTTAAATGCCGTCTCTGCATTATGTGAAGACAGGAGAGCTTGTTGGTCCCTCTCTACATTCACAGAGGGCCCGCTATAGTAACTCAACGAGAGAGTAATGTCAAATGACAGTACCAATCATATCTTCCCTCTAAATGGGCGGGCTTTATTTTCGCGGACTTTATGACAGTCCGCTGTGAGGTCTATGCAAGGGGTGCAGTGACGTGTCATATAACCCGGAAGTAAGCTTCGCTCGGATTCCCTCGACAGAAAGCAACGGGATTTCTCCATAGGATTTTGGAAAATAGCTCGAAATAAGGTCTGTGTAAAACGAACCTGTTAGATAAATGCATGTTGTGTTCAGCCGGATAATATCCACATGTCAATCCTACTTTTACTATTTTTGAATCATAAATCTAATCGATAGATTTATGATCGATAGATTTATGATTAGCATAAGTTCGTTCATGATGGCTCACTTCAGTGATAGTGATGACATTGTTGCGAAAGTATTAACCGAATCATTTTCAAGATTGAGTTACAATGATAAACTGGAGTGGCAAAGGATCAGCTGCATGACCCGCAACTTAAGTGCTTCATCCAAAAGGAGGATGGACTTTGTGTTTCAGTGATTTGATCATCAAAGGTAGGCCTAAGTCATTTTCAATGTGGGCCTCCGTGCCGACTTAATTCATTTGTAATTGCTACTTGGCTGTGGGTGCCACGGCTCGCCACTGCTTCCTTTTGGTAAGAATTGCACAATCCAAAAAGTGTGTGTGTACGTGTCTAAACGGTTAAAGTTTTGCCTATGAGCTAATACACCTGCTGACAGTGTGCTTTCTCTTGCATCATTTAATATTTCCTATGCAACGGGAAACATTTAACATTTAATACGTCGCTTCCTAAAGATAAAATGCTGTTAAGCTGTCTGGGGTAGTCAAAATAAAATAAGCATTGGAAGTTGATTTGGGAATTGGCATTATTGATAAATGGAAGGCATGACTTGATTTAATGCTCTATTAACACCAGGCTTCAACTCCTTCAAAAAAGTACATACAGCACGTGATTACACTCCTCTAAGGCTGAAATGCATAATATTCTTCACTATCATGTTTGAAATGTGTATGCAAAACCCCTACAAATCACATTTTCAAACGAGAAATATCACCTTGTAGTTCCATGGTTCTACTTAACAATCTAGTAGCAGTTTACATCCCTGACTTTTCAAAAAATCATCACTTTATCATTTTAGACAAATTTTCATAATATGCATTCATCATTGAGTCATGTCCAAAAATGTGTTTTTTGAGGTCAGAGTAAACTTAACCCTTGACCACCAGATTGTAACATTTTCATTATAGAATGGCACAGGAATGAGTCCTTAACCTAGAAATTAGCTAAACCTTTAGCACTTCTGGGTTCCCTCGTCTGAAACACTAGCTGAAGAGCTTTTTTATTTATTTTCTACGACATCAAATACGTCAGTAAATACCCGACTTGTGTCAGAATCTTTTAACGTCTCTTTTAAAAAAGAGGAAAGCTAACATGTGATTAAATAAGACAACTAAACATCATGTGTGGGTAGCACAAACGTGTGTTTGCCATCCTATTTTCTGTCATATTCCAAAATCCAATGGAAAATCCTATTGCGATGCCAACAACAGCTCTCGACATCTGTCATACCAATCTTTAACAGTTAACAAATCCACTGAATTGTGACAAATGCTTGCCTCACTGAAACCCATGGTAAATTCTGAAGTCCATCACCATATATCTATTAAAGTACAACATCTATTTACAACTATTTCCACTGAAGAAACAACAACAATTGATAACGACCTTATTTGAGACCTATTAAACAAGTATATCAAATGCTATTCAGATTGTTCAGACAGGGAGTTGACAGTGAAATGTAGTATCTTACAGGACTAAGTTCTGTATGCGAATGGGAGGCTGCGGCTCAGTGGCTGGTGTGCTGGACTTCAAATCAGGAGATAGCAAGTTCGATTCCCACTGCAGTCAGCATGTCATTTTGTCCCTCATCCCAAATTGCCGGGACCCCCTTGAAAACGAGATGGTGCATCTCAAGGGGTTTATCCCAATAAATAAAAATTAGGGCTGTCAAACGATTAACATTTTTAATCAGATTAATCACAGCTTAAAAATGAATTAATCATGATTAATCACCATTCGAACTATGTCCAAAATATGCCATTTATCTATGTATATTGTTGTGGGAATGGAAAGATAAATGAAAGAAGGCGTATATATCCATTTAACATACAGTATCTATGTATCTCTGCGTGTCAAAATGAAAGACAACCCACACACCTATCAATCATCAAACCGTGGGGTCTTAATTCATTACGTGTTGATTTCTATCAACGGGGGAGTACTTCAGGAAAGTCGACAGAGGGGGGGGGGGGGGGGGGGGGCTAGTGGAGTACTTCGTGACCACAGAGTGTGAACGTTGTGATCAGCTGTTTTAGCGCAGTTCTCCAGTGAAGGGGGGAGTCTCCCTCCGCAGCCGGTTGGCGTAGTTTTGGCACAGTTCCGTTGTACAGACCGACGTTAACAGCAGCCCTGTCTGTGCTCACGGAGACCGACTCTGTCGTCCGGTGATCTAACCGCCTTCTGGAAAAGCTTCACAAGTACGTCGGTATGCAAATGCGCTTTGTGACACAAGTGACGGTACGCATTTCAGATTACGCACATAACCTGCGTACCAGTTATGTGCACCCCTGTACCAGAGCCATATTATTACTATTATATGGCTCTGCCCTGTACTACAGCAAAAGTATTATCCGTCGGGACTTCCTGCAACAACACCACGCCGTTATCAAAGATGTTCTATTGAGAAGACGATCACTACGTGACAACATTTTTCAAAACCGTGGCTACTGAAATCAATCTTACTAACTGCTGTCTGTGCAATCTACTCCGCGCGAGTTGGCAGACTTTATTTTGCTTACTTTAACATCATTTCTCATGGTGGGGCTAAGCCATTTCTTGGTATGGGTGTAGCCTACCCCAGCCATACCCTGGCGCTGCCACTGGTGGCACGTATGGGGCGGGCCATTCTGCACATGCGTTAAATGCGTTAAATATTTTAACGCAATTAATTCAAAAAATTAATTACCGCCGTTAACGCGATAATTTTGACAGCACTAATACAAATGTCTATATATATTGCAGCTTTATTTCCTGTAGGTTTGTGCCAGATGAACTCTGTTCTGCTGTTAAAGGCTGTGTATTTTGTAAATTGTGTAATTCTTTTTTTTATTATTATTCTTTTTTTTTTAATCTTTATTATTTTTTTCTGTTTTTTTATGCATAGCCTACTTCTTGTTAAACATTCCTCTTCTACACCGCACCCCCGATACCGGGGGGGGGGGGGAACGCATCATCTGCAGGAAACAGCGTCTGAGGGCATCTTAATATTCAATAAACTATGAATGTTTTATGTAACGGGAAGAAACTCAGCTAACTGATCTTTTTTGCTTTTTTTTTTCAAAAAAACCCACAAAGCTAGTGCTGAGCCTATGAATTAGCCACGAGCGAAAAATGCTAACAGCGTGTTGCACAGAAACTCACTCATAACTAGGGTTGGGTACCGAGAACCGGTTCCGAACCGGAACCGGTTCCAACATTTCGATTCCAACGGCATCATTTAGAAATGTGAATTTCGGTTCCGCTTTTCGATTCCTGAGGAAATATTTCTCGCCGCTCTCCGTAGCCTACTGCATGACTGCAGCGGGGCGGGAAATGTAGCGTTGTATCTACATTTCCTACAGTGTAACCTGAGACCAGGGCCGGCCCGTCGCACTGGCATTATAAATGTTCACCTAGGGCGCCAGATCTGTGGAGGTGCTGCGCTGGCAGCTCTGGGAGAAAAAAAAATGTTTTGACCGTTGGTGCTCATCCTAATTTTCGGCCTTGATGTAACAACATTCATAATTAAGTAAATGTAACACCCTTTTCATCCCGGTTACACTTTTCATTTGCCCTGTACGATGGGCGCTGCAAGTGATGAAAATGGGGGATGTTGGCTTATCTGGCACCCGCAGCTCCCAGCCAAAGTGCGAGGGAGCGAGGGAGAAAGGGAGGGTGCACTGGAACCGGCGCTGTTGTTATTAGCATCTGGTGCTAGCTGCTCTAACGGAAGAAGAAGATGTGTCTCCAATGATGTGGAGGAGAGTCCTCTCCAGTCAGACTGAGGCTGATAACTACAGCTCAGTGAGGTAAAGGACTCGGAGTGTTTAGATAGTTCACTTTAGTCTAAGTTATCTCAGTGGGTCTCAAACGTTTTGATCACAATTTCTGTAAACACATATTTCCAAGGCACTCTTTTATAATTATTGGGATAAAACAGGTTTGAAATCATTCCAATGTATACTATAGGACAGTAAACCAGACATATCGTTTTAAACTGGAGAGATACAAAAATATGCATAAATAAAATAGTAAAATAAGATATGAATGAACAACAAAAATAAAATGCGTTACATGTAGGCTATTTGTTATTTAATTATTAAAATGTAAACCGATCTTTTTCATATGGGTGTTTAGAGTTGTACCCCCTAGATCTAGTCTCTAGTAATTCTGCTTAAAGTGCACCAGATTGAAGCATTTTACTTCAAAATGTTCAAATATTTCTTCCCGGTATGCCTGAGAAGGCAGATATGCTTGTTTTTCTCAACAAGAACTGTTTTTAAAAGTTGGACTGTTGCACTGTTGTAGCTTCAGTGGTCAGGTTAAAGTTACATAGCAGTGAATATAAACAGACTGATTAATGTGAATATTACTTTAAACTAACCTGTGTAAAAGTTTCTCGAATAAATGTAATTTTTTTGGTGGAAGAAGCATGTATCATTTTTTTACCCTGCCCCTCAAAGAATCGGAATCGAGAACCGTTAAGAACCGGAATCGAAAAGTAGAATCGGAATCGGAATCGTGGAAATTCAAACGATACCCAACCCTACTCATAACACCCTTATTACTTATCATAGCTGCACCTCCAATCCATCTATCTGATCGTGAGATGACACAGAATCGATAGGTCACTCCATGATAAGAACTCGCGAAGCTATTAACAAGAGTTTGAGATTTGTGATCTCATTCTAACTGTTTATGCTTTAACAGCAATTAATAAATGATCCAGTCATAAATAATTTGCACCGCGTTGCTATGAGACACCACAGCGTGTTCTCAGTGTTCTGCTCATGCTGCTTTGCTTTTGGCTAACTGTTTTTGTTGTTCTGCTTTATGATTGTAATGCATGACTGTGCCAACATGTGTCTCCTCCTCCCTGCTCTTGTTTGTAGGCTGCACCTGCTTTTCAGGAGACCAGGCCTCGCATTTATGTTCTTTCTGCCAGAGCATCAGCGGTAAGAGTCCATCACAAACTGCAGGGTCTGTCACCCAGCAGGAGCTAGGCTAACATGCTAACAGGCACAGAGCCTTAGAACACCACATACTCCAAAAGACAGATTATGTAGCTCACATCAGGGCACAGAGCTGCTGCAGCCTCACCTGACCCAGCAGTCAAAAAAGCACTGAAATCTCCCTTTTTTTGTATTTTCACAAATAGAATAAAGGTTTCACAAATCTGAAACTGTGTTATAAAGAATCTTTAGCCTCTGTGGGATAATCCAGTCCATATATGATGACTAACAGACTGGACGTCCATCACACGGAGGTTTCTCCCTGAAGTCTCTGCAGCTCTCTGGACACCACGCTGTCTCAATCCGTCCACACTGAATATGAGAGGGGGAAAATGAAAATAATAAATGCTTAGACAATAAGAAACATAAAGTTGACTGTTGAGTTGCTCAGTTTTTTTAGATTGTCAATACTATATTACTGTATAACTAATATATCAGGTTAAGAGGCACAATCAAATAAAGATTGGTCTTTAAATACATGTTGTCTTTTGAATTGTTTGTCTAAAGTCAAGGATCTAGAACTGGTACTTAGTTTTAATGATACAGTCTGGTTATTATGCTGTTTGGAGGAGGCCTCACAGGTAAGAGCACTAACTAGTTACCATCACATGTACCTTAGCTTGACTTAAATGTATTAAACGTATAGTTAAGTGATATCAAAATATAAATAACTTGTTCTGAATAGTTTCATGTCCGCTTACCTTAGAAACGTAAAATGCCACGGCAGTGTGCAGATGGGGAGCATGTAAAATGCCACGGCAGTGTGCAGATGGGGAGCATGTTAGCTTAGCTTGGTAGCTTCAGCTAGCTCTGGAACTTCCAGCTCAGTGGCAGCAGGTCTCGCCTCGGCTCCGCCTCTTTGCCCTTATTTGGAGCAGGCGGGAGATGAACTCTGACGTCACTGTCGAGCCGTTAGTGGCCGACTCCGCCTACTAAGGGCTTCTCGGCAACTCTGCAGAATCCTATGGGTGACGTCACGGACCCTACGTCCATTTATATATACGGTCTATGTTCAACACGTGTATTTCGGTGTATTCACGGCATTCATTTTGTTATTACAGTATCGTTGTTTTATAGTTATGTGTTAATGTAACCCAATTTGTATCGCAAGGATATCGCATTGTGTTTGTTACTTTCGTTGCAGTTGTAGGCTATATGTCTTGAGTGTAATTTGGCTTGGCTTCCTATTTATGGACATGCTTTTATTTTGAAGGAGAGTTAGCGCAGTTGACAGGAAGTTGTTGTTGCATTGGAAACAACGTGACGGAGATTAACGGAGAAAAGTAATATCTACATATAAAGACGGAGAAAGTAAACGATAATGTTTATGGTTAAGTATTAGCACCCCCCGAAGAGGCACAAGCTCTTACGTTGATATTGGAGATTTCAATAAATTCAATTCGAGAAAAAAAACGGGAAAACAAACAAAACGAATAACAAAATTGAAACCCGAATAGTACTCGAATAAACTAATATTCGGATGTTCGGGTACAGCCCTAATCCATAAGCAATAAACCTGCTTTTCCGTTTCCAGATGTCAGAGCGAGAAATAGGTTCACTCTGATGCAAACCTGAATGCACAAAGCCCCCACCTTTTTCTTACCATGTGTGTGTATGGGGAAATCCCCCTTCGATTCTATTGGCTCTAACGGTCAAAAAGAGATGTCAATCACCAAAATCGACCAATGGGTTCCAGAGAAACGGTAAAAACAGCCATTTCCACCCAAATCACCTCAGAGGTGGAGTTTTTTTTGCTAAACCTCTCTATAAAGGTCAAATGTCACTTGTTTTGCATCAATCTTGATACAGGGTACTTATTATATGTTGTACTTTGGATTCCTAAAGCTTTTAGTCTACCTTACCATCATCCAAGGGTAGTTTTCACTATAAGTAAAAGATTATGTTTGGACGGACACTATAATTCAGTTTTTTACTATGTTCAATCTGAATTTTCTTTAAAATAAAAAACATCTATATTGATTCTGACTCTTCTAAATTCAGGTTTATAATTACTTTGAGAAAAAAGATTATTAATGTAACCCTTTTAGAAGGGAAGATATGGTCATTTGTTATAGGAATGTCATTTTCGAGCCTGAGACCTGAAAAACAGGCTCAGGGCTTAACAGGTGTCTTTGGCTCTTTTTCTGCTGGAACAAATGTAAATGTCCCCTCTGTGGGACAGATAAAGGTATTCTGATTCTGATTTAAGGTGGTAGAGATTGTTTTGTTTGTCTGAAGATTAGTGACGTAACAAATGCCAAGAAATACCCAAGAGTGCAATTTTCAGTATTTGTCACTTCCTTTTCGTCGGAAATAGCTGACAAACAATAACGAATCATGATGGTTATTCATACAAAAAATGCCATGTGGCAATATCGGTAAAAGCTATATAATCTCCCCTCTTTCCACAATCATTCACATAACTCCTTAATCCTCTGTGAGAAATGCATAGATTAGGTTTTCAGCTGTGAGACGTCTCAAAAGAATACTAACAATGAAGATAACTTGTACAGCTTTTGTACTCCTCATCCAAGCATTACGAAGTTTGGCTTTAGATGGTAAGGTATTCCAACTTTAAATGTTATGCTTTTTGTGTGTTTCTTCAGAGCAGGTATGTCATTAACAATGCTCAATATAACTACTGTACAGTATGTGGGACTGTTTTACCCTTTACCATATGTTTTTGTTAAAATTCAATATTGAGGTAATTGTGATTTAAAGTGAGATGTTTGTTTTTGATTATTATTTTGAAAAATGATCAGTATTATTGTCAGTGCAACATCAACTTATATTAAACCTAATGAAAGACTGAGGAAATAGCCTTTGCTGATTAATTATGCATTTTATCATTGCTCTGACATTGATTCTTAAAAACATATTTTCTACAGATTCACCATTTCAACTGACCAACAAAGACACTGGTTTTTGTTTGGTTAAATATAACACATACTACTGCAATAATGTACGCTGGACAAATGGTGACAGACTTCAGGTTCAATGGTCACATAAGTGCCTGGGAGCCCAGGGGAAAAGTGTGGGAAGTGAAATAAGCCTCTACGTTTGTGATGAAACCAGCGACCTCCAAAAGTGGGAATGCACGAACGGGACATTGCTCGCACTCAAAGGACAAGAGCTTTACATTGAGCTCACTGCAGACAACACAGCAGTTCTCTCTAAAACAGTCGGACCAAACAACCACCTTACACTTTCAGGGACGTCCAGTGGTGCTTGTTCAAGAGCATACAGAGGTACAGTATAAAATCATTATAAAATGCTTGTCCACGCTAATTTCTCACTAAGAACTAGTGTTTCAATTATTTGTAAATCTTTAGAGGGATAATAACGTAGAACTAAAAAGATAAAAACAGATATATGCAATGGATTCCATCCTAGTATTTTGCAACATAAATGGTAAAGCAATGCATCTTCGTAAATTAGAAATACTCAAGATTTTCTTTGATTTGTTTGTTTATCCGTTCAGAATTTTTCACCATTGGTGGAAATGCAAATGGTAGGCTCTGCATGTTCCCCTTCCAGTACAAAGACAAGTGGTACACCCAATGCACTACGGATGATAACCCAGAAAACCGACGTTGGTGTGCGGTTCAAACTAAATATGATGATCAACTCTGGGGGTATTGCCCAACTAACTGTAAGTAATGCCTGTTTTATGTTACTATAATGAGAGAATGGTTGCAATAAACTGTTTTTTTAATGCAAAGGTGGCAAATGTTGAAGGTGGCTTGTTGTCAACATGTTGACTGGGCAAGATACTTAATCCCAAATAGCTCTGAACGGCATGGCCAACGATGTGTGAATGTTAGTTTCCCTAAGCAGATGCACCTTGTATGGCAGCCTCTGAGTGTGAATGCAGACTTGTATTTGTCAAAGAGCTTTGAGGGGTCTTAAAGACTGGAAAAGTGCAGTTTAAATGCAATCCATTTTACATTTTGAAAAGCATTTGCCTATTCTGTTTGTGTATGCAGCCAAAGAACACTGGAATAAACACATTACTACAGAAGCATATTACCAGCTCAACACACAGTCAGCTCTGACTTTATTACATTACATTACATTGCATTTAGCTGACGCTTTTATCCAAAGCGACTTACAATAAGTACATTCGACCAGGAAGACACAACCTTGAAGAAAACAGAATCATATAAGAACATCAGGTTTCAAAGAGCCAATCGTTTCAAGTGCTACTCAACTGGCTTTAGATAAGCCAGTCCTTTATTAGTATATAAGTGCTCTGTTAGCAGTTCTTTGTTAGTCATTCTATCGCTCGAAGTGAAGTCGAAAGAGATGAGTTTTCAATTTCAATGGGGGAGCTCATTCCACCATTTTGGAGCCAGGATAGCAAACCCACGTGTTTTTGCTGATGGGAACTTGGGTCCCCCTCGCAGCGAGGGTGCAGCGAGCCGTTTGGCTGATGCAGAGCGTAGAGCACATGCTGGGGTGTACGGTTTAACCATGTCCTGGATGTAGGAAGGGCCAGATCCATTCGCAGCATGGTACGCAAGTACCAGTGTCTTGAAGTGGATTCTAGCAGTTACCGGAAGCCGCTGCATTCTGAATGAGCTGCAGAGGTCGGATGGCACATGCAGGTAGACCAGCCAGGAGGGAGTTGCAGTAGTCTAGGCGTGAGGTGACGAGAGCCTGGACCAGAACCTGCGTCGATTTCTGGGTCAGCTGGGGACGTATCTTCCTGATGTTGAAAAGCGTGTATCTGCAGCAGCGGGTTGTAGCAGCGATGTTTGCAGTAAACGACAGGTTGTTATCTAGGATCACACCCAGATTCCTTGCAGTCTGAGTCGGGGAAACAACAGAGGGGCCGATGTTGATAGTTAGGTCAAGAGAGGGACAATCTTTTCCCGGAAGGAAAAGCACTTCAGTCTTGTCAAGGTTGAGCTTGAGGTGGTGAGCGGACATCCACTGAGAGATGTCAGCTAAACAAGCAGAGATGCGTGCGACGACCTGGGTCTCTGAGCGGGGAAAGGACAGAATTAATTGGGTGTCGTCAGCGTAGCAGTGGTATGAAAAACCATGCGGGCTAATGACAGATCCGAGCGAGTTTGTGTACAGGGAGAAGAGGAGAGGACCAAGAACAGAGCCCTGAGGGACCCCTGTAGTTAATTGACAAGGGTCGGACTCAGACCCTCTCCAAGTAACCCTGTAGGTGCGGTCTCTGAGGTATGAGGTGAGGAGGGAAAGTGCAGAGCCTGAAACTCAAAGTTCTTGGAGAGTGTGAAGGAGGATCTGATGGTTCACCGTGTCGAATACAGCAGACAGGTCCAACAGGATGAGGACAGAGGAGAGGGAGGCTGCTTTAGCAGTGTGCAGTTCCTCAGTGACAGCAATGAGAGCAGTTTCTGTGGAGTGACCTGCCTTGAAACCAGACTGTTGCGGATCCAGAAGGTTGTTCTGATGGAGATAACGGGAGAGTTGTTTAAAGACAGCGCGTTCAAGTGTTTTAGACTTGGGCCCAGGCTGAAGCCAGCTGCAAGCAGCAGGTGTCTTCCCTGCTGAGCATCACCGATCCCCACCAACAGGCCTACCTCACAGGTAAGCTGACACTAACTTTAATATTTAACAATATCTACTTGATATAAAAAAGTTTACATTAGTTTAACATAGAACACTAACTTAAACGTTGCTTGTTATACATGCCTTAGTACATTTCTTTTATAATTATATTTAATCTGAACCATGTTTACACATACTGTAAACTGTACAATTATGCATATATAAACACAAAAAGTGAAATAAAGTGAACAAATATTATACAAATAATTTTAAAACTATTATCAAATAAAAATGTTTATAAGCAATACAAATATACAAAAAGGAAATACAGTGAACATTTAACATATAAGTATATGTATATATAACTTTAGCGTATAGAAGCTGTGCAGTTTTAAAAGTGGTTATATAATGCAGATGTGCAAAGAAATTAATTGGAGTTGTGACGAGTTGGGACAATAGTCAGACTTGTGATTAATGTTTGAGCCGTACCCATTTTTTGAAGTATCATCTTTTCTTCCTGTGCTTTCCACATTTGCATAATCAAAAACACGATAACTCAAAGCACTGCTAGGGCGAGAGGGCAGGGGACAGGGGGACAAGCTTTGGACCGGGCTGATCAAGAACCCAGAGCATGGCTGGCACTGATGAGGGCTTTCCGTTATCTGAACTGGGACTCTGGTAAGTTTTCTTTTCCACCTCAATACTTTGTGGTGCTAATCGTATGATGCTAAGATTTCTGCATCTCGTACAGTATACTGCAGTTTTGTACTTTATACACAACAGATTGCCAGTCAGTTGTAAAACTGCTATAATTTTTGCTTGGATAAATATTTAAACTGAGTATTTTAATCTTTTGAGCAGTTTAGATGAAAGACTTGATAACAGTACATTTATTTATTAAAGAGGCGCTTTCCTTGCTGTTTGCATTTTATTCTGTTCATTTTAGTGTGCACAACATTTTTCATATTTATAAAGTCACACATACATATTCATTTCCAGTGAATTTTAGATATAAGCTTAGTACCATAAACAATAAAAAAAGGTGCCACTTTATCATGATTAATGTCACTGCTGATACAAAATAATCTGTGCAATGATTTTTTTTAAGCCTGTGATTTATAATATTGTCATTTGATAGAATTCTTCTGAAAAATAAAGCTTGTTTGATCCAAGACACATGTGAGAACTGACGAGGTTGAGGTAACCATCCTCTTGTTTTAGGACATCCACTTCCTAATCCTGGACACGACTGTGGAATTGTTGATCCTGCTGTGCAGTACTTGTGGCAAAGTTCAACATGCACAAATAAACTAGGGTACATCTGCTACAGTGAAAGAGCTGCGACTCCTCCTACTACAGGTAAACAAAACAAACAAATACCTTTCAACCGTTTTGTGTGTTAATATAATGTCTTTGGTTAAATGTATATCATTCTATCATTCTTGATCTGCTGCAGAGACGGGATTTTGTTCAAGACCTTGGATTCCCTACAATGGCCACTGTTTCCACCTTAACCGAGCTCAGAAAAAATGGTCTGATGCTCAGCAAGTGTGCCGCAAAGAAGGAGGCGACTTAGTGAGCATCCGCAATGTGGAGGACCAAAGCTTTGTCATCTCTCAACTCGGCTATGGTGAGGAACATAAATAATTAGTGAGCTTCAAAAATAAGAGTTTGCAAAGAACAATACACCTGAGGGATCAAAACTTTTCACTGGCACAACACTTAACATTACCTTCCCACCTAATGGTATTGATTCAAGACAAATAATTTGTTTCCCAACATATAGTTTTGTGTTCTGGTTTGTGATGAGCATCACAGTCTCAGCCATCTAGAGAATTACAACTTGCCAGAATGGCACAGATTTCTGGGCCAATAAGCATCTCCTAATAACAATGAGGAGTTGCACGCATACCAAGTAGAGCAGAGCTCCACAATAATGATATTTCATAGGCAGTTGAGTGAAAGGCATCTTTTTTCTCTCTCCATGTTTGCAGCATCCACTGATGAGCTTTGGATTGGACTGAATGATAAAAAGACAGAGAGGCTGTTTGACTGGATTGACCACTCTGCTGTCACCTTCACCAGCTGGGAGCTTGGTAAACCTGCCGTCTTTTCTGACGCAGAGGACTGTGTTCTCATCAGGGGAGAGGTACAGTAAGGAGCTCCATGTGGATATGTTACACTTGCTAGCCTCTTGAAAAAGTATCATTATTTGTTTTGGTGATGAAGTCATTAAACTAACCTGATTTAAAACAATCCAGCAAATTGTGCAAACTTTACAACCAGCAGCCTATTATTGACAGTAATGTGTAAAGTAGCCTGTATATTAGCACCTGGAATCTATAATAGCATATCGAACACAACTGCTGATCTTAAGGAACATTCTGTTGAAAAGGTTGCAATAAATGACTTCACTGCAGTGCAAAAAAAAAAAAGTTTGTGTGCCTTTATCTTTCAGAATGGGAACTGGGCTGACCGTGTGTGTGATGAGAAACATGGCTTAATTTGTATGAAGATGAGTGCCTCTCAACCCTCTGGAGATGAAGTGGAGCAGGATGTAGGCTGCAAAACTGTAAGTGACCCTTTGTTTTTCTTCTTATATAAAACATTTTTGTATATGAGTGGGTACAAAGGTTAAACACTGAATCCTATAATACAACGCCCGGTATTGTACCTCAAAACTGTCTGATTATCAATTTGTTTCTACAAGACGGAACTTCAACATTCAAGTAAAGAAAGTTCAATTAGACCCTTGGTTTTGTTTCTTGAGAAAGGAAAATATTAATTTGAAAGGAAATAACATAATGATACTTATTGGTAGGCCCAAGCACTGCTTCACATACTGTAGCTTGGAAGGCCATGTTAAAATGTACACAATTTCAGCCATCCGTATATCAAGAACATAGGCTACATTATACTGATGGTGCAAGCAAGCGTGCTGAACTCCTCTGTTCATAAGCGAATAATTTGAGTAAATAGGACAGTTACCTTTTGTTCCAAGAGAGAAAACATATTGGAAAGTGAAAGCCAGGAATCAAAGTTTGAAATACTCAATGAATAAGCAACCATGTCAAATCCCTGAAGACATATGGCGGTCATGTTTTTTTTGCCTTGTGTTCTCTGGAAATGTATTTTTTTAAGACAACACATCTTCCCACTTATTTTCCCCTACGTCCCAGGGTTGGAAAAGACACGGCTCCTACTGCTACTTTGTAGGAACAGAGACAAAGACATTTGATGAAGCCAACAATTACTGCAAGACATCAGATTCCTACTTAGCTGATGTTTCAAATGGGTAAAAATACTCAAACAACAATGTTTGTTTCTGTACATGTTCATGAGAATTCCTGCGACCCTAAATGTGTAAATGTTTCCAGAGTGGATAATGCCTTCCTCGTCAGCTTGGTTGGGTTGAGACCAGAGAAATACTTCTGGCTGGGCCTCTCAAACCAGAATGACATCGATCAATTTGTGTGGACCAATGCCAACTCAGTGAGGTTTACTCACTGGAATGCTGAAATGCCAGGTATGGTGATATTTTTAAATCCATCTGTAAGATGAAAATGGATTCAAAACTGACATTTGACCATTTCTTCCTCAACAATTCAAGGTCACCAACAGGGGTGTGTTGCAATGACGACAGGGTTTTTTGCTGGCCTCTGGGATGTGCTGCCCTGCACCAATAAGGAGAAATACATCTGTAAACATCTGGCAGAGGGGGCTGTTTTAACCCCTGCACCACCCACTCAAGCCCCTCTCAAGTGTGCCGACGGCTGGACTCCAATCGGAGCCAGAGACTTTTGCTATAAGGTAAAATCCAACACAACTTACAATAAGTGAAACAAGTGCACCTGCATTGCATTGCACCTGATTCACAAAGGAATGCATGATATTTTAAAACGTAATGACTTTTTCTCTTACATGTAGGCAAATGATTCAAATTAGGACTGTCAACGTTGTTAACATGTGATTAATCTTTAATCCCTCAACATGTAATTAACGCAAATTACTCACAATACCAAATGTGGCCCTTACTTCCTCCAGTAAT
Organism: Pseudochaenichthys georgianus; assembly: GCF_902827115.2. NCBI lineage: Eukaryota > Metazoa > Chordata > Actinopteri > Perciformes > Channichthyidae > Pseudochaenichthys > Pseudochaenichthys georgianus. The sequence continues at coordinate 31,079,113 of NC_047519.1, read as the reverse complement.
TCCAGTGCTGATGTTGACAATACATTGCATTGTAGTGAAAAGCAAAAAAGAAAGCAGAGAAATGGACACAAACTACAAGACCATTAGACATCAGTTGACAGTTGAACTTCCTGCCTTGTTTGAAGTTGTTTCCAGAGTCATCAGAAAGCAAAAGGACCTGGTATGACGCAAGAGATTATTGCAGGACTATCGGAGGAGACCTGCTCAGCATCCACAGCGGTCTTGAGCTAACCTTTGTGAAAACGTACAGTATGACCTGGTCTCATTCAATCATAGCTGTAATAGATACAATTTCCAGTCTCAATCACACAACGATTACTGTCATTCTTTTTAAATGCTTTAAATGCTTCCCTGTTTGTCATGGTTAAAATCAGGTGGTAAACATTATCATTGACAGAAAATCTAGCTTTGTAGCCTATGGTAAATGAAAAACAAATAAATCAAATAATATGAAAAGTACAAAACTGGATTCAAAGTGATACAAATAGTGTTTAGGAGAGCATTTGGTCAGCATCATAAGATAACAAAAAAAGTGTGTTGCTAAAACATTTAACAGGTTGCATATTTAAATCATTAATATGAGTCTGTCCATTATACAGTGTCTCTGGAGCAGTCTGGATTGGACTTAGTGCTCCAGACCCAGTCACGGGCTATGTATGGAGCGATGGGTCTCCAGTGAGTTAAACGTCTTCTTCTTCTACAATGGCTGAGTGTATCATATTTAGTTCAGTCAACTCAATTAAATTAAAAATAAATCCTTTTGTCATTTGTTTATTTCTGTTTTCAGGTGAACTTCCTTTACTGGCAGGATGGAGAGCCAAACAATAAAAACAATGTGGAATCTTGTGCTGAATTCAGAACATATCTTAGGTCTGGGTCTTGGAGTGATGTGAACTGTGAGAAGAATAATAAATGGCTGTGTCAGATCCGTACAGGTAATGCATGGTCATTTGGTTACATTGGTTATTGTACATTGCTCCCCGGGCGCCGTTCAAAATGGCAGCACACTGCTCCTAACACTAGGATGGGTCAAATGCAGAGAATTAATTTCCCCATGAGGGATTAATAAAAGTTCATCTTAAATCTTATAAAGCAAAAGTGTGTTCTTTTGAGACATTTGTTGAAAGTAGTTGTTTTTCAGAAAAGTCTTCATTAAATGTGTTGAGGAAAATGCAATTTATCAAACCAGAAGTTCTCACTATCACTTTTATACTAAAAATATATTTTGTTTATCCATGCCCTAACAGGAGCAACTCCAAAGCCGCCTCCAGACCCTGGCATCCCTGGTAAGTGGGTGCATATGTATGTGATATATATGGAAATACGATTATTGAAGTACAATTTAAATTAAAATCCAAGTTTTGCTTCATGCTGCTTTTTAATATAGATACAATCAGTCAATTGTCCTTTGCTCTCTTAAAATAAACAGCACACAAAAGGGAATTTATATTCTATAATGGTTAGTTTCACTAAAACACTGTGTCCATTTGCTTTTTTTCAATTGACAGTGGTACAATGTAACCGTTGTAGTACTTGATACAAATATTAACTCATACATTTGGCAGATTTTTTTGCATGAATGATGAGATGCACCTTTAACTCAGATTGCATAAATGATATTAAAATTGTATAGCTCAATTTTTTCTTTTTTGGCCTCCCAATTTTTATTTGACATCTACAGTAGTTGCAATGTGCGATCATTGGTTTATAGAAACTAGTGTCTTAATCACCCAAATATCAACACATGAAAATGAGTTGTCTTGTAAAAGTCATCAGAATATCTATTCTAAAGAATTATTGTTGAAGTTACCATGTGGCAGGTGCTGCATTACCTTTAAATCTAAACTGCCATCAGACTTCATACACAAAAGCAACCAACTAAAAATATTATAGTTATATTAGAGACACATTTCTCTCTTTCTGACATGTTTTCAGACCACAACAAGACCTCAGATGGGTGGCTAGAATGGAATGGAACTCAATATTATATTAACAACAAGGAGATGGCCATGGAAAAAGCTCGTCGCTTCTGCCAACAGAGGCATGGGGACTTAGTAACAATCGACAGCGAAGCTGAAAGGGTCTTTTTGTGGAATCAGGTAAGCAGTGACATCTCGACTACATTAAACTAAGAGATTATCAATTTAAGTACAACAACTACGGCATTTACATTTAACTGAGATGTAGGTTCTACTGGTAATTAACCTGTACCTCGGACTGTGTGTAGATATTCAAAAGTCAAAGTTCTCACTGGATAGGCCTGGATGTTGACCTTGATGGAACATATGAGTGAGTATGGATGAAATACCAATAATAAAGAAAAATGTAATATGACTCTTGGGAGTTCCAAGAATAATTACTTGTTTACAAAGGTGTAATTAATACAAACACAAAGGATATATTATCTAAATTGATAGCATTTATGTGACTTATTGTTGAATTTGGCTTTCATTTTAGACCTAGCAGGTTTAGCAGGACTAAGTTGCTCATTATTTATTGAACCATTTAAAATCATAATCTTATCTTGGTGCATGTATGTAAACTGTTTTTGCTAATTAGTAAAACTAATTTTTTAATCAAAATAAATATTCAAATACAATTACTATGATTTATTTCCTAATAATTTGATGTGTGTTTAAATGTGAATGACCATAATAGATTGCATTAACAAATTAAAACCTTTACACATTGTAAACATTTACATTGACCACCCTGGGACATCACTGAAAATGTATTTGTTTTTGACAACATTCGGTTTACTTAAAGGTGGATGGATAGTTCTCCAGTTGTGTTTCAAAGTTGGAATGAAGGTCAGCCTGATTTCAAGTATCATGATGAGAACTGCGCCACCATGGGCTATTCAACTGGTGAGTGAACTGATAGATTCACCTTAACTGACGTTATGCAAATTGAAGCATTGAAATTGCATTGAAATTGTAATCCTTAAGATTCCAGTCTTGGATTATTCAGCAACACGTCATGGTCATAACAGCAAGTGCAGTTTAATAGAGCAAGAATTCGTTGAGAAGCTACTTTGTCAACAGGTGGGCTACAATCTATTGGCAGACACATGTCCATCTAGAGGGGAAGTTTTGGCACCTGATACATGTTTTTTTGCAAGCCAATTGGGACTAGAATAATTCCTTGTTCTTAAGTAGGTATTTAGAATCTAGCGTAGGAATGGCAAACTGTACCATTACTGATAAAAAACTGTTATACATAGCAGAAGGGAAATTACTCAAATTGATCGCACTAAAGAGCCTGACCATTAATAGCACTTACATTTAGGTTTCATTTTTGAAAATGTCTAAATGATTGACTTTTATTTTATTTTGAAAAAGCACATTGTATTTTGCTCACATTTTCATGTCTCGGATTGGTTCACAGGGTTCTGGCATAATCACAATTGCGGGTTTGAGTACGGCTCCATTTGTAAACGCAGTGGCTCACCACCTGCCAACACAACGGTGGCCCCCACAGTTGCCCCTAAAGGTGGCTGCCCACCCCAATGGAAACAACTTAACCATAAGGTCAGAAATAACTTTAAGCATTTAAACGTGTTGTGTTGAATGCTCTGGAATACACCTCAAGTAGAACAGAATTTACCTCTCAGCGCTTGCATTGAGAATAGCCTTTGATGGACAGCATTGTTTTTTTTAAATATATAAAAGGTTATACATTTTTATCTGGTGCTCTTTCGAGATTGAGCTGTTTTCTCATGTACAATTGGAATCAATGTGCAACATATGACACTGTTTGAGTGCCAGTATTAAGTGTATTTTAATTGGGGGAAATTATCTTATTATTCCTTACCTCTAGTATTACATATATACCTCTAGCATCATTAAAGACCAAAAAGAAAAATGGAACGGGGCAAGGAAACAATGCAAAGCTATGGGTGGAAACTTGGCCTCTATATCCTCAAGACACGTGGAAGGTTTGTCTTCACTTTTTTTCCCCTGGTAATATAGCCGCCGGTCTTTTAAATAATGTTTGTGTTATTTTGTGTTAATGGTCAGGATAATTTATTGCATGAGATGGCAGGTGACAAAGATACAGCATACATACATGTATGCCAAGATTACATTGGACATTTGTGATGGTTGTGAGGCAGGAGGTTATGTAATCACCCTATTACAAAACTTTGTATAGAGTGCCACAGTGACGCGTCCTAAAACCCGGAAGTAAGTTAGCATTTTACCTTCCGGTTCCCTCGACAAAAAAGCAATGCAATTTCTCCATAGGATTTTGGAAAATAGCTGGAAATAAGGTCTGTGGTTGACACGAATTGAAGAGACAGATCACGTTTTGTTCGACAACATTAAATCCATCAGCAGTGACCCCACTGGTGATTTTTGAAGAGTTTATGTGTCTGAAAAACGATGGTTGTTAACAAGTGGCTGAATAGGACTACAGAAGTTGTCGAGGCCATTGTACGTCATTACACCGAACATGTAAACACTCTCGCTAAGTTTGTGTGCCCTGTTCTGCTTGAAAGCAAGCAAACAAACGCTTCAACTTGTACAACATTGAATCTGTATTTTTGAATATGGATCTTAAGTTGGCGTGACGTTGAAGCAGCAGCTGCTGTAGTTCGTTTATAGCATAACGTTAGCATTTTGCTTCTGGCGACTAGATTTATGCTTCGAAAATTATAAAAGTAGGGTAGACATGTGGATATTATCCGGCTGAACAAAACGTGAACCGTCTCTTCAATTTGTGTCAACCACAGACCTTATTTCAAGCTATTTTCCAAGATCCTATGGAGAAATTGCATTGCTTTTTTGTCGAGGGAACCGGAAGGAGTTTACTTCCGGGTTTTAGGACGCGTCACTGCGGCACTCTGTAGATTAACATTTTAAGAAGTTGAAGTGTCTCATGTCTTTACGATGTACAACAAATCTAAAGCTAGCAGCCTCTTGAGGTGCTGTTCACCAAAATAGAGTGGTTTTAACCAGCTCTATACTATTGATAGTGATGTGTGAGGGGCACTACATTCTGTTGTTGTCCTCTTTGTAATAGACCTACATGTCAAAAACAGAACAGTGCACATCCTGAAGTACAGCAATTTGAGGTTCATCTACAGGAGTTAATTTTTCATGAAAATATTTGATCTTAAAGTCATTTTGTTACATTTTCAGTGTTTTTGATAACTCAAATGGCTGACACACCTACTACAGACCTTTGGATTGGTTTACGCAAATCATATCAGGAAGCATTTTATTGGACTGATGGGCAACCAAGGCAATATGTGAACTTGAATTTGGAAGTAAGTGGACAGAAACAAAAAGTAGTGTTATAATGCGAGTGTGCCCTTGTGATCAATTGTGTGTGTTTTTATAAAGATTTGACATCTTATTTCTCTATTGTCTGATTTTCCATTTTAGAGTTTCGAGGATAGGTTATTTCGACTACTTTGGGTAACGTGTTCAAATTTAATTGAGGCCTAACGGTTTACAATTATTAATTATTGAAACACAATCTTTAGTAGTCCTGAGACAAATACATTTATTACAAAATAATTAATATCTAGGTTAACATTGCAGGATCAACAGGATTATTGAAGATCAATGGAAATACTTCGTATAGCACAAATGGTAAGATGTTTTTAAAGAGTCCAACGTTTTTAACCAATACATCCATGTAGACACTGTCAGCAAAGCTCATAGAGCAGGAGAATGTAGCCTATTTGGGCAAAATAGAAAGCACTGAGGAATTATTTGCTTTAATTGAATACATTTACAATCAAAAGTAACTAGACATCCAACTAGTAAGCAAGGAGTCTGTGTCTGTGTGTAGGTATATATCCTTTGTATTCTTTTAGAACCAATCATCTGGTCTGCCTAAAACGTTGCTGGTGTGTTGCCCAGGACCAAATAACGTGCAGTATCAAATTTGTTAGATATTGGTAATGTGATAATAATTTAATATGAATATAGTTGAACTCAAGAGAACGGAAATTCTTGCGGCAGGGGGGTACAGTGTTAGTGTTGTACCGACAGTCCAACATGTCGCCTGCATCTTATTGACTGCAGTTAACTATTGCTGCTAACTGGAAGCTGTATGGATCCATTTTAATAATGTTAAATGGATGCTGGTGACATGGAAGCTGGTAATACTAACTTAAATTGATAATGATTATCTTAAAATTACACAGATTCTTAATATACATCTTTTAAATAGATACACCTAAGTGATATCATGGAATGCGCAATCATTTACATTAAAACTGGACTACACTTACATTGTTCACTTCCCTTGATTCAACTCGTGTGTGCCTATAGTCTGGTGGATGCAGAATCTAATCGGCTCTTATTTAGCCGCACTGTTTTGTTTATTCCCCAATAAGTATCACTGTATTCCCCTGAGGTACTACTTGATACTTAATCATAACATCAACAGCCTTAACGGCAGCTAAATACTTCATAAAAACAATAATCGATGCTTTACTTTATAAGCGCAATGGTTACGACAAAGCACACAACTGATTGTGTTATTTGGCCAATTACCTGGAGACCGTCGTAGTTGGGACTTGGGCCCCCTAAAAGATGTCCTGCATTACTTAGAAGACGTACTCAAAAAACTTTTCTGAAGTATATCTATTATTTATCACAGTAAAAACACTATTTTTATTAAAGAGTGAAAGAAAAGCATTACCATCACAATGTCTGCTACTTATTTTTACTTGCAGCTTTTGCCTTTAATATATTGATGAATAGTTTTAATGGATAATAATACTTAGTACTTAGATAAATATTTTATATTTAGCTGAGTGTAAAGTTGCTTGGATGAGCCCATGTGAGAAAGCAGCTAGCAGCAATACCATAGGCCAAGCATTTAGCCTCTTCTGAACAGGCATGCTTCACTGGTAATGCACTAGACTAGTACACAAAAAGGGTGGAATATTTCCCCTTAAAGTTAAGAACAAAGACCCAATGGCTTTCTAAAGCAGAGCAGCCCCCACACTTAGACGACTGTACTAAGTTGCTCAAATAACTCTGTATTTAATATATATGTTGAAAGATTGACCTGGCTACAGTACGTGAAATAAATGTTCTTAAATTATAAATAAAGGGGAAGCAAATCATTTCAGTCATATCAATTTCCCATGATTGGAACTTAGATTTTAACCAGTGCATGATTTATTTGCTGCATTTTTGTAAATACAAAAATATTGTAATGCCTCTTTAAATTGTATCCTGACACAGTTTTCTCTTCTCTTAACTAATCACAATTTGTGCTTAACCAGGAACAATGTGCTGTGATCACAACCAATTCTTCCTTTGGTATTGGGAAATGGATTGGAAAGTCTTGCAATGACACCAATGGATTTGTATGTCTTAAAAGTGTTGGTGAGTTCATTTTCTAGCTTTACTTTAGTACTCAAATATAGGAATATTTTGTTAAGAGTTTTTCTTGTATGTTTCTTAAAGCAGCCATAGCTAAAATGTTTTATGATTAATATGAATTAAATCACGGAAAAAAGAGACAAGGTTGCAATAAACCGACCGATAACTATTTATTGAAACTCCAGCTTCCCTGGATAAACTATTAACTATGGTTAACAAGTATGCCATATCAACTTAAATGGGATGCTGTCTTCACAACATATATCCGCTGTCCACAAATTAAAAAAATCTGTTATTGCAAGTTTAGGGAGGAAAAGCATCTTTACAACTATGGTATGATCTTAATGAAAAACTAAATTTCATTCCATCTTATTTCTCACCCTCAACAGATCCTTCTTTCCCAGACTCCCCTGAACCAACGACTTCCAGTGACTATGTCAAAATATTAAATGACTCTGTAAAGGTTGTGACTCAAAATATGAGCTGGGATACAGCCAAAAAGCATTGTGAAGATGATGGTGCCAGACTGGTTAGCCTGCGAAACAATTGGTCACAGGCGTATGTTGAGCTGCTGGCTTTGAATCTTAAAGCTCCTCTGTGGATTGGACAGAACACAAATCAGGTACAGTGCTGAAAGCCTTTAACAAAAAGCACAAGGCAAAGCAAAGGGATTGTGCTTATAACCACAAACCTCTGTCCACAAGACAGGTGTGGCTCATGGCTGCTTGGTTGCCAGGCATTGGGTTATAACCAAAAGTTAAAGGATCACCAAAGCTATTGCCATTTGTTCTGAGGTCAACATGAAATTACGTAAGAAAAACATTACACAGTTTACTCAAAATCACAAATGTCAACCTCATAGTGGCTACAAAATGTAAGTCAGGGGATCACCAAATACATCAGGAATCACAATTTAGGGAACATAAATGGCTCTACAAAAGTGTAAGGCAATTCTTTGCTTTCAGACCAATGGGTATTTCAGATATATTGATGGCTGGTTCCTGAAATGTTCTCACTGGGGCGAAAATGAACCAAGCAGGGACAGACCTTGTGTCTACGTGGATGTGGATGGAAAATGGAAGACCGCTGACTGCAAGCAGATCATGAACAGTGTTTGCATGAAGTCTACAGGTACAATAACTAATTTGTATTTGAATTAATGAATGTCCTAAATGCCAACTTGTTTCAACATTAAATGATCAACCTGTAAATGTCAGAATACCTCCCGTGCTTAACCGTTTGGGGTATAATTTAAATATTTAAATCATAAAGACACTAACATTATAAAATAAATGGATTGTACGTGTTTACCATGTGTTTGAGTTATGTGATTTTTGGATTCACTGGATTTGAGAGTGTGAAAATATTTAATTAGGAGACTCCAGTGTCATTATTGTCCCTCTCAATTACAGATGTGCCACCAACAGAGCCAAGTGTTTTCACAGGCATTTGCCCTGAAGACTCAGATGCATTAAACACAGGCGGGAAGAACAACTGGTTACCATTTCACGGATACTGTTACAAATTTTTCTCAGAAATAAAAGCGTGGGGAGATGCATCTGCCAGCTGTTTAAGACATGGTAAGTCATTTTTGTGGATAGTCTAAGATATTTATGAGACTAAAATGGATGTAGCTCTCAGTAACGACTACTCTTTTATTTTGTAAAGGTGGATCACTGGCCAGTATTGAACATCCCTTTGAGCAAGACTTCATTCAAAGCAACGCACACATATTTAAAGACAGCCACAGCTCGTTCTGGATTGGCCTTTTTAAAACTCACAAAGGTAAATGTATAAATCCATCAAACAGTTTTAAAATGATACATTTAAAAATTCTTCTTTCTCATAAGCTGTTGTTCACAACGTTTGGTTATTGTTTCATGTAAAGTATTGAGACAGAAAAAGCACCTGGTATAAACAAAGTATTATACAAATGTGTCTCTAGGGGAGTGGTTGTGGTTAGACAAAACAATCATGGACTACACTTATTGGGATGAAGATCAACCTGATGATGGCAGCCACGGAGGGATTAGTACTTCAGACGGGACATGGACGGCAAACGATCAGAGGTCTAGAAGAGCATACATCTGCAAAACAGCCCAAGGTAAAATATGTTTTCCTATTTGGACTCTTTGGTGTGCATTGTATTGATTTTTTTTTATAATGCCAAGATCAGACTCAAATAATGCAATAATAGTGACTGACCGACCACAGCTTTCTGTTTGGGTTATTAGCTACTGGAAATGTGCCAGACTCTGACTTCACTGTTCCATCTGACAACAACAAACGTTAACATATGTAATCATGTAATTGCTCGCCCCATCTTGTGCCCTCCCAACTTGTAGAAATAGTGTGATTTTGTAGGTGAGCAGAATATGTGAGTATGCATTGTCCTTATAGTTGTGCACTAAAAAGAGTTTGGTCTTCCCATTATATAGTGTCACAAAGTTATAAAATTGACAAACTAGGTGGTTGTCTTCTATAATAATTTCACAGGAAAACATGCATTTGTTATGGACAACCTTGAATCTGGTTTCAGTCCGTCAGTTTTGGTCACTGCTAGGCTGATATTGTGTCAGATTTTGGTGTTCAATAGTCAAATCTCCTCTTTTTCTCTCTAGTACTGGCACCAACCACACCAACCACACCAACCACACCAACAACACATCGTAAGTAACACACCTTTCACTTTACAATTCTATTCAAAAGTGTGATTCAATTATTTTGGCTCATCATCATCTTCTATTTCAATCTTCGCAAACAGGTGTTCCCTTTAGCCACATAGCTTTGGCAGTTGTGGTGAGCATTATTGGGATTGCCACAGGGACAGTGATTGCCTTCCTCCTCCATAAGAAGTTTGTTCATCGCCTATCCATCCCTGTCAACTTAAACACCTTTAACAACCCGCTGTTCTTCAGCAAGGAGAAGTCACACACTGGTGTGGTTGACACCGAAAAACTGGTAGAGAACGCAGAGGAAGACAGCCCTGAACCTGTTGTATCAGTGTAATTCAAAAAACATTAAAAAGTAGGATCAAATGGTAAACATACCTGACATGTCCAGAGATTTAACACTGTGTTTGAAATGGGAGAAGTTTCAATAGATTTAGCAATGACTAGCTTAAATATCCAAAGCCACGAGGACTGTACATGGATTGTAATGATAATTGAATTCATATATTTTGTAATGACTATGAAGAAACATATTAATTGGATGTACTGGGAAGACTTAAAATTGTTAGGATAATAGTGTATTTGAATATTTGCCACGGACAGACTCCTGTGCAATCACGTGCCCATTCAATGCAGTTATTACCAATTCACTTTAGGAAACTAAAACAGGATTAAACTGTTTGATTGCTGCTTTATTCTAACCACTGAAATTAAGAACAATCTATTATTTACTTAAAAAAAAATACAAATAGAACAGTAGTTGGAAGACTGGTGATCAACATGTTACTTAAATAAGAATAGCTGGTCCATCTTCTAAAAATGTCTGACAACTTTAAGTGATGTGGCTAACATTGGGTTAACCCCCTTGGTGAAATCAGCAGGTGGTTAAGCAAGGCAAGGTTAACTTGCCATTGGTCTAGTGGTGATGTAACATCCCCCTCCCTCTGGAACTCTCTCCACAAACACATTTGTCACTGCACCAATCAGACCATGTTCAAGAATTGCTTTAAATGTGTTATAAATATTGTGTGTTATAACGTTTTTTTTGTGTTATATCTGTAAATGCCGTTGAGTACCATGGAAAGAGATATATAAATAAATTGTATTATTATTATTAATAATGAAAGATTTGCAGTGGCCAACCAGATATTTTTATTTTACATATAAGATGTGGCACTTTGCTTTGTTTATTGAGCAATTTATAAGTATAGAACATCCCACATTTTACTCGTTTGACCTCTTACTCAACACTACTGTTCTCACAGCTCACTTCTCAAATTCACAGATGCCACTTCCTTTTTAACCAAAACATTATTGTCAAAAATGAACACACACTTAAGTATTTAAATAAAGTTTTCCTTGACTAAATTAGTTATATTTCAGTGGTTATATAAACAAGCCTACTGTCTGTGCTGCTCCTGCAAGTCCATATTTAAAAGTCTCCTATTATGCTATGGGGTGTGCTATGGGGTGTGCTATGCTATTGACCTCTTACTCAACACTACTGTTCTCACAGCTCACTTCTCAAATTCACAGATGCCACTTCCTTTTTAACCAAAACATTATTGTCAAAAATGAACACTGTAGTGGACATTTGTATTATATCCTTATATGCTTAAACCAAATGCTTCTCATTTCCTGAGATGTGCTTTCTTTCTCCTATCTACTCTCCTTTGGGTTTATTCCCAGGCGCTTCAAGGCCACAGAGCTGCTTTGGCTACTGGGAGACTCACACACAGTCACACAAGAACTTCCCTACTCTGAGAACCGTTATGCTATCTACAACTCAAGGACAGAAGATGTCTAATAACAATGTGACCGTGTGAAGACAGATTTCTAACTTTCCCACTCCTTTCCTATATAAGCTTTGCTACCACATTGTATGGCGCACACTCACGCAGACTATTCTATGCTCTGTGAGACCTGTGTCTATTTTATATTGTATTTTATGTATTTGAAGCTTCAAATCTGTTACACTCACACGTCACAGCCACACAACACAAACTGTGTCAAATCCCAGGGGCTGTACACACATTTCACTAGCCAGGGGGCCCCACTGATAGATGGAGGGATTTGGGTCCAATCGTTAAAGATTGGGAGTCAGTCACTGATTGGGCACCTACACACACAGAATATGTCATGTACTCTATGTCACGTGACGTGTATCAAATGAAAATGTGCACAAACGTAGCCGTTCTGCGCACATTGCTGTTGGTTGAGGATGATGAGGTAATTCTCATATCTCTGAGCTTCCTGCCGCGCTTTCAGATGTGCCATACTCACTCTGGGCAGCTCACAGATATGACGTAGGTTTAATGTCCACGTTCCGTTCCGTACCCATTTAAACGTGAAGCTGTTGATGGCATTCGGCCAGTGTTTACCTCTCCGCTTAAACAAGGGGTCATTACTCCGTGTAACGATTCCAGTGTTTCCTGTCAAAAAGACAGAGACAAAACCTCCTGACGAGTGGAGATTTGTCCAGGATTTACGATGTAAATGCAGCTGTGCATGCACGCTCGTCCGGAATCCTTATCTGATTATTTCCCAAGTTCCAGCCTCTGCAACATTTTTACTGCCATAGATGTCTCAAATGCATTTTTCAGTGTTCCGGTACACAAAGACAGTCAATATTTGTTCACATTTGAATATAATGGTAAATGGTAAATGGTAAAATATGTACAAAGAACAGTTACATTTTTGGGTCATGTCATTTCAGGAGAGGGGAAAACGCTTTCAGATAAGCGTATTGCATCATTGGCTGCTCTGCCAAAACCTGTCACACATGCCCCTTTCACACCAGCGCCTTTTCAGCTCCGGCTCGGAGCTAGAGCCTGAAAAGCGCCGGGTTTTCCTGTTTACACCGCAGCGGCGCCGGCTCTTAGCTCCGGAATCCGCTTCATTTCCAGCTCCAAAAAATTGTCGGTCCAGAGGCAAGAGCTTTGGAGCTAAGAGGTGACGTCGCTTACGTCTCTCTTACGTCGAGGCGTGCAGGAAACTAAACCCACCTCCCTTGAACATGGGTCGACTGTCATGCCTGCCTACAAGCAGTAGTGCTTATAAACACACTTTATAAAGTCAGGCAACACTAACCAGGCTTCGTGTGGTTCTGTTTATTTGTGCCTTACTTTGACCATCCGTTCACTGTTATCGATCATTGTGGAGAGAGGCAGACGTGTTGTTTTGTATTATTGCAGCTATCGGATGCAAGTAGTCAGTTTAGCTTCGGTTGCTATGCCAACATCACCCGTTTTATACCAGAGAAACTTTCATAACAGCGTTGTGATACCAAACAGTGTCAATTCAGACTGACACACATTCACTTAGGCTAAGGGGAACTGGGAATATGCATCAGCTGCTTGTGTGAGTCGGACAGTGAATACTTTAGAGCGGCCGCTGCAGTGTGAGCTAACCGGGAACTAACGGGAGAATACACTCCTGTGGAAGAGCAGCACTGCAGTGGTCGGTAAATGCTGCAGAAACACATTAATAAACAATGAACCACGGCACTCTGGAGCAAAGTATAAAGTTGGAGAAGTCGTTATTCAATTTATTCTGGCTTCGTGTGATTAAAAGCAACACGATCATCGACCCGACGCTGTTGTTGTTGTTGTTGTTGTTGTTGTTGTGAGCGCCGTAATGGCTGCCGTTGGGGGGCAAATCAGTGATGTAAACGGTGACGTCATTACGCAGCAAGGGCAGCTCTGGGGCGCCAGTGGGCGGTGTGAACAGAGTGGGAGCTGAAAAGGGAAACCGGAGCTGAACCAGAAAAGCTCCCGCTCGGAGCTAGAAACTGAAAAGCGCTGGTGTGAAAGCCGCATAAGCGACAGATGATGTCATTCTTGCGTATGTGTTCATAACACACAGCTGTTGTTATGCTTGCTGTGATGTTACATTAGTCCGTTCTCTGCTTGTAATTATGCCGTTACAAGCTTCAAAGTTGTATTTATCATCTGAATTTGCCGAAACAAGTTTAATATTCTGAAAGCCAATACTTTGAAGATGTATAAGTCAGGTGTCTTGAGTAGTCAAAATTACCTACAAATCATTGTACACATTAGTACATATTATTTTCCACTTGTTACCATTGTGAGTCTATTTTTATGCAGCTCTGTGTGATTTTGTAGCTACAATTCAGACTAATACACTACCAGAAGTGGAATAAGTACTCAGATATTGTACTTGAGTAAAGGAATAAGTACCAGAGTGTTACAGTAACAGTCCTGCATTCAAAATGTTCCTCAAGTAAAAGTAGAAAAGTATTATCAGAATATAGTGAAAGTAAAGACAGTAAAAGTAGTCGTTGTGCAGATTGGTCCATTTCAGAATAATATATATATACAGTTTATAATGATTGATCATGAAAGTATTCTCAAAGCTGGTGAAGGTGCAGCTAGTTTGAAGTACGTTGTATACTGCAGGGTAGCTTGTGGATTTACTCCAGGTGGAACTAAAGTCTGATTTAACACTTGATTATATTTCACATCATTCATCCAGATCTGTGAAGTAACTAAAGGTATTAAATGCATGTAGTGGAGTAAAAGTACACCATTTACCTCTGACTTATGTTCACTTCCAACCTAAAAGTTCCTCAAAAATAGTAATCAATAATGTATTGAAAAGTTATTTGCTGATTGGTTTTTATATCGGCTCAGCCAGGTTATATGGGAGGCCCAGTCTACGTACACTCTAAAAACAAATGCCTTGGCTTAACAAAGAAAATCAAGGCAATAGGTTGCATCGATGGTTATTGAGTTAAGACAACTTCTATTGATTACTCCAAAAGTTCCAACTTGTTTTACCGTATAATTTAAATGTAATCTTAAATTGTATGTACTTAATTACCACATGTTGAACATGAACACATGTTTTTAAGTTGACAACCATTTATAAATTAAGTTGCTCCAAATAATATTGTATTCAATAGGGTTTTTCTCTTAGCTTTTTCATGTTTTTGCCTTTAAAGAAAGAAATTAATTGATTCCACAACAAAAATATTAGGCAATTCACTTTTTATTTTTGAACTGCATGTGTTTATTTCAACACATGATGTTTCAAAAGGAGAGACTTCATTTAGTTTGAACATTGCCTGAAGACGGTTGACGAACTTCTCATGGTGTGCACACCTAGACCGGACTTAAAAGACGTTCCTCTGACCAACGCTGACCTCATTTTGTATGTTGATGGGTCTGCCTCTCGCAACCACGGGTGGGTTTTTCTGTTGTTTCAGATTCTGCTGTACTCCGTTCTGGACCGCTTCCATGTCACCTATCAGCACAAGCAGCAGAGCTCATCGCACTAACTGAAGCCTGCACGTTTGCAGAAGGCAAAACCGTGACTATTTACACTGACTCACGCTATGCTTTCGGGGTAGTACACGATTTTGGGGCTATTTGGAAGTGTAGACAATTTCTGAAATCTGATGGCAAACCAGTACTTAACCATGTACTGGTTGCAGGCTTACTAGACGCCATTCTGCTCCCATCTGAGGTTGCAGTCTGTAAATGTGCCGCACACGCAAGCAGTACAGACCCAGTTTCCCTAGGAAATGCGTCTGCTGACTCAGCCGCAAAGGCAGCTGCTCTGATTCCTCTCGCACCTCACGCACACTCATTTGTTAAAATCCCTGTCTCCTCCTTCACTGACAAAATGTCATCACTGACTTCCATGCAGCAGCTAGCTACGCCAGTTGAGAAGGCTCAATGGAAGGCTGCTGGGGCTGTTTTTGACCCAACCTCCAGCATCTGGGTTGGTCCAAATTCCAATCCATGTCTTCCAAGACATTTTTTCCCTCATTTCGCTAAGTTGACACATGGGTTGGATCATGTGTCAAAAGGAGGGATGTTCACAGTAACAGCTCAAAAGCACTGTGAAGCATGCCTAATTTGCATTATGCAAATTAGGCATGCTTCACAAAAAGGCTAATTTGCATTATGCACAATTCTGGTAGACCAGTAAAGGTTACAGGACCCGGAGCACATCCACCTCCCACCAGGCCATTTGAGCACCTAATGCTGGATTTCATTGAGCTTAGCCCATCAGAGGGTAAGAAGCACTGTCTGGTGGTGGTTGACATGTGGTCCAAATGGGTTGAAGCTTTCCCAGTAAAAGCACAGACAGCAAATGCTGTGGCAAAGGCACTACTGAGGGAAATAATTCCTAGATGGGGACTACCAGACACAATTTCTAGTGACAACGGTTCACATTTTGCTAATGAGGCCATTACGCAGATAGGAGAATACATGGGCATGGACATCAGAAAGCATTGTGCTTATCATCCACAGAGTGGGGGTGGGGTGGAAAGAGAGAACGGCACAATAAAAAACAAACTAGCAAAATGCTGTGCAGACACAGGTCTGTCATGGACACAAGCTCTGCCCATTGTGCTGATGTACATGCGGATGCGGAAAAGAACACGGAGTCAACTCAGCCCATTTGAAATCCTTTTTGGGGCTCCTCCACAGATTGGACTCAAGGCTCCAGGATGTCCTCTTCCCTCCACAACTTTGTGTGTTTGTATGTTGTCATATTGTGTTAACCTTTCATCCACTTTAGCAGACATCCGACGTCAGGTAGCCGCAGCCTTGCCTACCCCTGCCACTGGTCCGCTTCACCGCCTTCAACCCGGCGATTTCGTGCTGATCAAGGATTTCCGGAGGGAGAGCTGGAAATCCAATCGTTGGCAAGGTCCCTACCAGGTGCTTCTCGTCACCCAGACAGCGGTCAAGGTCGCCGAGAGAGCTACGTGGGTCCACGCCAGCCACAGCAAGGTCGTAGTCACAGGAAAGGAGAAACGGTAGAAGCAGACGACAACAAGTGACGTGTCCAAGTTACCAACAGAAGACGACAACAAGTGACGTGTCCAAGTCACCAACAGAAGACGACAACGAGTGACGTGTCCAAGTCACCAACAGAAGACGACAACAAGTGACGTGTCCTAGTCACCACCAGCACCACACTTGCACTACATACACCAAAACACACTACACACAAGGTGTCACGAGCGAGTGCCAGCTGAGCCGTTCCATATGCTCTCTGGTTCCTCGTTTGTGTTATCGGTGTGCGCAGTCTTACTGTCCGTGTCACGAAATCGACCGAGAGAATACACTCACACACACCATGGAACATTTCCCCCTCGTGATGAGGGCTCGGCTGGAGAGACGACAACGCAACCGTGAGCAATGTGAATGCTACTGGAGAGCCTGGACAATCATAGAATGGTTCCTCTGCATACTTGCCATGATAGTTGTGTTAGGACTAGTCCTATATTTTATGTATCCATGGTCAGCATACAGCATGTCAGCCAAAATCGAGGTATCTAAGAGGTACATGGGGAAAGCAGGGCGAACCATATGGGTCGAGGGGCTGGTCAAGACAGGGATTGGTAACATTACTCTAAGGCAGGGGTGCCCAACCAGTCGATCGCGATCGACCGGTCGATCGCGGGGAGATTCCCAGTCGATCGCGAGATGTGTCTAAAAATAGAACAACAATATTCTGTTTTATCGTTAATGTCCTATAACATAATCTTCCCGTGCCAGAATAATGCACTTGAACGCACCAACGCTTTGTGATTGGCCGGCGTGACCCCATGTGTGGGGGCGTGGCTGGTGGGCAGTGGGCACTATTTCGCTGACGTTCTCCGTGTCAACAGGAGTGACAGTCTGCACACAAACAAGACCGCAATTATAGCTGAAGCAAAAAAGCCCAAAATTCATCATTTTTGTATATATTCCAATTCAAAGTCCATCTGTCTCACCTGCAATGCGAGCGTGGCTTTATCGAAGAAGGGTCATTTAGGAGCGGCATTTCAAAACAGTGCACAAACGCTACGAGACGGAATTCCCTCCTAATTCTGCCCTACGCTCCAAAAGGTGAGGGGCCTGAAAGCAGTCCATTTTCACCAGGCCCAACAACAAGAGCAAGGCTGCTACCAGAGCATCTTATCGTGTCAGTCATGTTCTTCGAAGTTGTGAAAGAAGCTTTCCTGGAGGCTGCCGACGCGCTTTTTGGGGGACAGTAAAAATAACAGTAGCATTTCAACAGGTTTTTGATATAATACAAACTCAAGTTAGATACCGTTATTAATCAGCTGTACGTTTTAATTTGTTTGAACTTATTCATTATAATTATTGTACAAAATGGTATAAGAATGCAAACTTAAATTGATTATAGTCTATTATCAATTCAGGTTAAGAAACTAGTGTTGCTTGCATCCTATTTTAAAAAGGCATTTATTTTTATACTCTACTAAAATGCAACAAAAAAAGGGTTTGATTCTATTAATTTTGTCTTTTTTATTGCACTTTGGCAGCAGATTCCTGTGTAGCTTCAGATCTGAGTTGTCTTATTAGTAAGCCTCATTTATACTTTTGTAGCAACACTATTTGTATATAATGGCAAAGAAAGGGTTCAGAGTCTTTTCTTTTTTCCCTGTGTCATATGTGGCAGCACTGTTCAATGTATCTTGAAAACATTACCCACTGTAGTACGTGACGTGTGAATAAACTCCAACTCTGTATCAACAACACTGTTGTGTGACTTCAGTTAAATACTTGTATGTGTGTAGATTAGAAAGAGGTAAAATAAAGGATCTGCAGTATTTTATGGTGTATTAAAGGTCAGTTTTATACAAGTAGTGTGTATTTACCTGGTAGTAGGCAGTCAGTAATGGCTACACCTCTCTATTTGGACTGGTAGATCTCGGCAGACTGGCAACTTTAAAAGTAGCTCTCGGTTCAAAAAAGGTTGGGCACCCCTGCTCTAAGGGATGGGGAAGACCCGTGCAGTTAGACCCGTGCGACTACATGCATTGCCCCGACCCTAAGAAACTGGGGTGGGCAGACGCCTACATTTGCTATGTCGAGAGTGACAGTCACACCGCCACTCACTGCTCGGGGGACTGGGCTTTTGTTTTATGGACCACCGCACACACCGATTGGGGTTATACCTTATGGGACGACAAAACAAACATCAAAGGGAGATTGTCTATCTCCAAGGTCAATTCATCGAGCCCCGTTATCCTGTTGCAACTACAGGCTGCCCAGATATCAGACAAGGGTTATTTTGTTGTATCCGGCGCCGACCCGTGTGGCACATTTTACATAGACATCGCGCCCAAAACTCAGACCCCCGAAAAGCGTAAGCAACCTTTGACGCAACTGTTGACATCCATAGGTACATCTACATTTAATCTATACATAGGTAGCGTAACCGAGTGGCGTTATGCTAGGCAGCTTCCCCCACCATGCAGTAATCGGTCTAACTCCCCTTTGCGTGCATCCACGTTTGATACCACATACGCAAAATACCAACCCGTCAGCCATGTGCACCCTAGTCATTTGAGAGGGATGAAACACAGCCTCTGCATCCAGAGACGCGTACCACAAAACGTCTCTTACACCACCTTATTTTTCCCTAGGCACTACTACTGGTTGTACTCGTATCCTACGGAACACGTGCAGTTACGGTGCTTACAAAATCTCATATTGTCGCATATCCGGTGCCCCTGAAAGAATCCTTTCTAACGTAGCATTCCCTGATGTTAAACATATGTCCCTCCAACTGGCCTGGCCCAGTGATGCTGGGTTTAGCGCGCCACAAGATTACGTTTGGTTGTGCGGCGACAAGCTCTATCAAGTTCTGGCTCCACTCTGGATAGGTACATGCACTCTAGTGGATTTGAATCCAGCAGTCACTGTCCTCACGTCCTTAATGTACACGACACATCATTACCCAGAGTTCCAACATCCTGACCACCACAAGGTAAAAAGAGATCTGACGTCCGCTGGAGCTAAATTCATGGGTGGCCTGTTCCCATGGTGGGGTACACTAAACAATGCCCATAAAATAGATACCTTGCACGTCCGGCTAGAGAACCTCACGTACGAGACGACGCAAGGCTTCCAGGCATTGCCCCCATTCATAATAGCCTCTAGGAACATGCTCATGCAGCACCAATTTTCTCTTGACCTTTTGTTCGCCTCAAAGGGTGGCCTGTGTCATGTGATCGGTGACTCCTGTTGCACTTACATTCCCGACGCCACCAAGAACATCACTGACACCGTGCTGCATCTCAACGACCTGTTAGCCGACATGAAAGCGATCATTTTTGGCCTATTAATCAGTTGTACCTGTTTGATTATCCCAATACTGAAGAAATGCGTTTCCAGCATGGTATCCTCAGCTTTCGTTCAGTATACTGCTATTCCATTACATGACAATCCTTTGCGCCACAGTGAGATAGACCAGCTAGAATCAGAAGAGTCTGATTCCGACACTACAATATAATCATGTGTACCCTCCTCTCTTATGCTTACATTATATTGGAGTCTGTCCTCCACAAAAACAGCCAGTTTTCTATGATATATTTGTGATGTGTTTACTTAAACCAGCGATGGAGTGTATTCATTGATGTGTCTTTTTTTTTTTGTATTGATCAAGTATGATCAAAAGGGGAGAATGTAGTGGACATTTTTATTATATCCTTATATGCTTAAACCAAATGCTTCTCATTTTCTGAGATGTACTGTTTTCTTCCATCTACTCTACTTGGGGTTTATTCCCAGGCGCTTCAAGGCCACAGAGTTGCTTTGGCTACTGGGAGACTCACACACAGTCACACAAGAACTTCCCTACTCTGAGAACCGTTATGCTATCTACAACTCAAGGATAGAAGATGTCTAATGAAGCTTAGCGCAAGTTCAGACAGGAAGACCTATCACTCCGTATTGCACGTCATGGCAATACTCGCTCCCTTCACTAGATGACAGAGAGCGCCACTCCTTAGCCAACCTATCACTTCCCTCCATTCACAAGCCTAATTATCTTACCTGTTAATCCCTCTATATATGCTCTCCCCTTTTCTATCAGCTGTCTTTCAGGTGTCAATGCGCAACCCTCCTCCACCCCTTCGCCTCCTGCTTCCAACTCAGGGCCAAGCTTAACCTCCTCCCTTCCAACCGGACCTAACCACTTATCACCATCACCAGTGTCTAGACCCGGGGGGGTTCATCGGAAACGGTTCTTTCCCTTCCCGAATGATATCCTACAAAACCTGGGCCTAATCGCCAAACACCATTTAGTTCTCTTGTTATAAACTGTCATATGTTTCATTTATATAATGTGACCGATAATAAACATGTATTCCATACATTACGTCTCTCCTGATTGAAATAACAATGTGACCGTGTGAAGACAGATTTCTAACTTTCCCACTCCTTTCCTATATAAGCTTTGCTACCACATTGTATGGCGAACACTCACACAGACTATTCTATGCTCTGTGAGATCTGTGTCTATTTTATATTGTATTTTATGTATTTGAAGCTTCAAATAAATAACTAGAAAGACGGTTCTGTCTGATTCACCATTTATTTGTTTTGATCACTTTGACTTGTACTCTCCACAGTGTTGGGTCCTAGATTTCCATAACAACACACACTTAAGTATTTAAATAAAGTTTTCCTTGACTAAATTAGTTATATTTCAGTGGTTATATAAACAAGCCTACTGTCTGTGCTGCTCCTGCAAGTCCATATTTAAAAGTCTCCTATTATGCTATTTTTAGGCATGTATTATGGGTCTCAGCTAAATGCTGCCGTGATTAAAGAACATATCATGTTCCAAACCACATCAAGGATTATTTCTGAAACAGTATGGAACTCAAATGCTTTTTCTGTTGCAGGTTTAGTTCCTTTTTATATCCTGCTTATTACACATACTCTCTCCAGTACAGCTTACCTCTGAGTGTTAGCGATGCTTGCTAATGAAAGACCATACTATGTCCAAAGAACGTGGCACATTGTTTCTGATACAGCAACGTTTCTGATAGGGCAGTTGGTGTAAAGCCAGCCACATTTCCGATATTACATCATGACCGCAGCAAATCTGGATCAGCTCCGTTGTACCCCCGTTTTTAGAGATTTGGGTACGGAGGAAAAGAAAGGGTTTTGTTTTCTGACACTTTGTGGGTTCCCTTACACACCGGGGACACATATTGATGTATAAAAGACATAAAAAAGTGCATTTTGCATGATAGGAGACCTTTAAGGTTGAGGGGCCAATGAGGACGGACTTGCAACGTTGACTCTCTTATGGCCGCATACTGTATACAGTACCAGTCAAAATTTGGACACACCTTCTCATTCAATGTTTTTTGTTTATTTAAATAGTTTTCTACTTTGTAGATTAATACTGAAGACATCAAAACTATGAAAAGAACACATATGGAATTATCTAAATAACAAAAAAGTGTTAAAAAATCCAGAATATGATTATTTTTGTATATTCTTCAAAGTTGCCCCCTTTTACCTTGATGACAGCATGGCAGACTCTTAGCTTCTCTCAGTCAGCTTCATGAGGTTGTCAACTGGAATGGTTTTCAATTAGCACGTGTGCCTTGTCAAGATTCAATTTGTGGAATTACTTGCCTTCTTAATGTGTTTGACACCAAAAAACTGGTAGAGAACGCAGAGGAAGACAGCCCTGAACCTGTTGTATCAGTGTAATTCAAAAAACATTAAAAAGTAGGATCAAATGGTAAACATACCTGACATGTCCAGAGATTTAACACTGTGTTTGAAATGGGAGAAGTTTCAATAGATTTAGCAATGACTAGCTTAAATATCCAAAGCCACGAGGACTGTACATGGATTGTAATGATAATTGAATTCATATATTTTGTAATGACTATGAAGAAACATATTAATTGGATGTATTGGGAAGACTTAAAATTGTTAGGATAATAGTGTATTTGAATATTTGCCACGGACAGACTCCTGTGCAATCACGTGCCCATTCAATGCAGTTATTACCAATTCACTTTAGGAAACTAAAACAGGATTAAACTGTTTGATTGCTGCTTTATTATAACCACTGAAATTAAGAACAATCTATTATTTACTTAAAAAATAATACAAATAGAACAGTAGTTGGAAGACTGGTGATCAACATGTTACTTAAATAAGAATAGCTGGTCCATCTTCTAAAAATGTCTGACAACTTTAAGTGATGTGGCTAACATTGGGTTAACCCCCTTGGTGAAATCAGCAGGTGGTTAAGCAAGGCAAGGTTAACTTGCCATTGGTCTAGTGGTGATGTAACATCCCCCTCCCTCTGGAACTCTCTCCACAAACACATTTGTCACTGCACCAATCAGACCATGTTCAAGAATTGCTTTAAATGTGTTATAAATATTGTGTGTTATAACGTTTTTTTTGTGTTATATCTGTAAATGCCGTTGAGTACCATGGAAAGAGATATATAAATAAATTGTATTATTATTATTATTAATAATGAAAGATTTGCAGTGGCCAACCAGATATTTTTATTTTACATATAAGATGTGGCCCTTTGCTTTGTTTATTGAGCAATTTATAAGTATAGAACATCTCACTTTGTACTCTTTTGACCTCTTACTCAACACTACTGTTCTCACAGCTCACTTCTCAAATTCACAGATGCCACTTCCTTTTTAACCAAAACATTATTGTCAAAAATGAACACACACTTAAGTATTTAAATAAAGTTTTCCTTGACTAAATTAGTTATATTTCAGTGGTTATATAAACAAGCCTACTGTCTGTGCTGCTCCTGCAAGTCCATATTTAAAAGTCTCCTATTATGCTATTTTTAGGCATGTATGGAACTCAAATGCTTTTTCTGTTGCAGGTTTAGTTCCTTTTTATATCCTGCTTATTACACATACTCTCTCCAGTACAGCTTAGCTCTGAGTGTTAGCGATGCTTGCTAATGAAAGACCATACTATGTCCAAAGAACGTGGCACATTGTTTCTGATACAGCAACGTTTCTGATAGGGCAGTTGGTGTAAAGCCAGCCACATTTCCGATATTACATCATGACCGCAGCAAATCTGGATCAGCTCCGTTGTACCCCCGTTTTTAGAGATTTGGGTACGGAGGAAAAGAAAGGGTTTTTGTTTTCTGACACTTTGTGGGTTCCCTTACACACCGGGGACACATATTCATGTGTAAAAGACATCAAAAAGTGCATTTTGCACGATAGGAGACCTTTAAGGTTGAGGGGCCAATGAGGACGGACTTGCAACGTCGACTCTCTTATGGCCGCATATACAGTACCAGTCAAAATTTGGACACACCTTCTCATTCAATGTTTTTTGTTTTCTATTTTCTAATACTGAAGACATCAAAACTATGAAAAGAACACATATGGAATTATCTAATTAACAAAAAACTGTTAAAAAATCCAGAATATGATTATTTTTGTATATTCTTCAAAGTTGCCCCCTTTTACCTTGATGACAGCATTGCAGACTCTTAGCTTCTCTCAGTCAGCTTCATGAGGTTGTCAACTGGAATGGTTTTCAATTAGCACGTGTGTCTTTTCAAGATTCAATTTGTGGAATTACTTGCCCTATTTGACTAATGTTGTAATCCAAATTATGGCAAGAACGACTCAACTCAACCCCCCCCCCCAAAGCCAAAGTGCTGTACATGTAATAAATGTAATAAATACTACAATCACATAAAAACACATTACTACAATCACAATAAAATACAATAAATTACAACAGATATATAAAAAACACAGGGAAAAGTCAGGAGTCGTGCTCTGCTCTGACTAAAAGGCCAGGGAGAAGAAGTGAGTTTTAAGAGTAGATTTAAAAACCCCTAGGGTCTGGGCCGACCTCACATGGAGGGGGCAGAGTGTTCCAGAGCCTAGGGTCAGCTGCTGCGAAGGCTCGGTGCCCTCAGGTTTTTAGCCTGGCCTTGGGCACTATCAGCAGCAGCTGGTCAGCAGACCTTAAAGCTCTGGCTGGGGTGTAGCGCTGGAGGAGTTCAGCTATATACTGTAGGCTGGAGTCAGCCCATTTAGTGCTTTTAAAACAAATAAAAGGAGTTTAAAATAAATTCTGAACCGAATTGGAAGCCAGTGCAATGAGGCCAGAATTGGGGTGATGTGGTCACGCTTTTTGTGGCCAGTGAGTAGACGTGCAGCTGCGTTCTGCACTATCTGCAGGCAGGGGCGGACTGGGGGGAAAAAGTGGCCCGGGGATTAATTGACAGACAGGCCCACTTAATGCGTGGCATGTATCGGCCGTCCGGCGACGAAAGTATGTTACTTAACAAAAAACCCTATGCATTTTATGTTATTTTGGACAATTATTCATATAGTAATCACATTACCTGAGCCCTTGAGTTGCCTAGAGCAAAATAGTTACGGCATATATTTAGTGATTTTAATGTTAACAGATCATTGATGCAATAACATTTGGACTCAATTTGCCTGACTTGACACATGGAATAAAACATGGGCGTAGGAAGCATCCTCAATGTGGGTGAGACAATTTAACAGGTGGTGGACCTCACCTCCTCTAGGGGGGTCCGGGGGCAAGCTCCCCCGGGAAGATTTTTTTTTAAATGTTGAAGTTAAATGCATCAATCTGGTGCACTTTGAGAGCAAAATTAGGGACTAAATCTATGGCAGTCAGTAGGGGCTTGGACTGTGAGCCGTAGGGTCGCCGGTCCAAGTCCCCGACCAGACCTATTTGGAGTGTAGACTTCTACTTGGAGAGGTCCCAGTTCACCTCCTGCCGCGGTGCCCTTGAGCAAGGCACCAGACATTCCCCTTCCCCCCTCACTCCCATTGCTCCGCGGGCGCTGTACAATAGCTGCCCACTGCTCCTAGTACTAGACTCCTGGTACTAGGATGGGTTAAAAGCAGAGAACACATTTCACTGTGTGTGCTGTGTGCTCTGCATGTGACCATTAAAGAGGGTTTCATCCCTCCCGATTCTTCTTCTTCTTCTTCTTCTTCTTCTTCTTCTTCTTCTTCTTCTTCTTCTTCTTCTTCTTCTTCTTCTTCTTCTTCTTCTTCTTCTTCTTCTTCTTCTTCTTCTTCTTCTTCTTCTTCTTCTTCTGGTGCATGCTGGGAGTTGTTGGAGTGTGACAGAAAGAGAAGAGCGAGACTTTTTTCGTTATATTTTCCGTTTATTTTTGTGTAATGGGTGTTTATTTAATATAGTTTATCGGTGGTGGTTTTGATTTTCTGTACTTTTCGTGCTTTTTGGTGGTGTTTTTGGGGTGTTTTGTGGGCTTCTCCTGCCGGTGTCTCGCCGGCCGGCGTCTGACGCCATGGTAAATGGAGAGTTTGCCAAACTCACGAGGAAGCACGGCATTAAAATCGCAGCCGGCTTCCCATGCACTGTGGAGGAGATCGGGCTGACTGTGGGAGAGAAGGTCGGGCACAGCAGCATTAAGTCCCTGGCGCGGATGAACAGCGCGGTGGTGATCTTTCTGGATCAGGTGGAGAAGGCGAACCGCGTCATCGAGACGGGCATGAATTACCTCTCTGGCGAAGCAAAAATGGCCATTTATTTAAGTAGGAAAAACAGGGTGGAAAATAAGAAAGGGGAAGAGGCAAAAGCGATCTGGCTGTGTAATATCAGAGCCAGACTCTGGCTGGAGCATCGTTTTTATAAACATATTGGAGACTTGGATGCTTTTAAACAACGTTGGTGTTATGAGGATATTGTGTGTTCTGTGGTGGATGAGGATTTGCACTTTGCACAAGTTTTTAAGACATAGGTTTTTAATGTATTATTTTAAGTGATTCGTTCATTTTATTGCACAATGAAGCACTTTATTGATCGAATGTATAATTGATCGTATGTAAATAAAGTTTTTTTGAAAAAGTCAAAAAGTCTTCTTCTTCTTCTTCTTCTTCTTCTTCTTCTTCTTCTTCTTCTTCTTCTTCTTCTTCTTCTTCTTCTTCTTCTTCTTCTTCTTCTTCTTCTTCTTCTTCTTCTTCTTCTTCTTCTTCTTCTTCTTCTACACCCATATAAAACAGAACTGTAAACAGATTAACTTTTTCTTTCAACATTTATTTGAACAGCAAGTGGAGGCAAAAGTGACTGCACCCAAAACAATAAACCTGCTAGCTAAAGCCTAAACTCAGTAACAGAATGTGGGCAACACGTTCTTCTCCACAGCCGCACGATCTCTGAGTCAGACATCACTTCCCCCTTTTCTATCCTACGGGTACAGCCGTACAGCCACTCCCCCTGAACCCTGTTGAAACAACATAATACACTTTTTGGGGATGCAGCTTGGGATGTGAGGACATGGCTTGGAAAGGGCGTGTCGCCTTCTGCCCTGCCAGTGTTGGCAGGACATTAATTAAAATGTCGAACTCTGACTTCATTTTATGGACATTTCGGCCAGGGGTGTAGAGCTATATTTGTTTAAGCACCGGATTGGCAAAACAGGAGAGTGTGTGCACCAATCTGCCTTGATCTATGTATTCATGTCTGTGACACTCACAGTATCTGCTGCCCGCAGCTGTTTTATAGAAGGAACACCTCCTTCACTTCATGAAATCTCTGCAGCACCAGGAGGCAGCGGGAGGGTTAACTCAGCCTCTGAGAAGAGGAGCGCGCAGTGCCTTTCACGCACCGCCTTTCACGCACCGCCTTTCACGCACCGCCTTTCACGCACCGCCTTTCACGCACCGCCTTCACTGTGTTTACCTTCAGAATCATTAGAAAGGCTAAAGAGCGGTGTGGCTGATGTGTTTTAACCACACACACCTCTACACACACACACACACACACACACACACACACACACACACACACACACACACGATTTAAACACAGACTTTTGTTCCTCCATGTTACGTTGTTATTGTTTCACTGAGCGGACCCGCACATTTTTTTCAAACGCTCTTTTTCAAAATAAAGGGAGTGGCCGGAACACTTTTTTTTTTTTTGGCCCTCCGGCCCACACACAGCACCGGCCCACCGGGTAAACTCCCGGTATTCCCAATGGCCAGTCCACCCCTGGCTGCAGGCGTTTAATTGATGCCTGGTCCATACCCACGTACAGAGCATTGCAGTAGTCCAACCTCGAGGTAACAAAGGCGTTAATAACCCTTTCCAGGTCTTTAAAAGATAAAAACGACTTAGTCTTGGCCAATAGTCGTATTTTAAAAAAGCAGGTTTTGACTACGCTGCTGATCTGCTTATCGTGACAGAGGGGAGGATATTATTTTTGAGGGAGACCAGAATATCAACCTGGGAGGCTGGAGGTTGGGGTCCAAAAAAGATAACCTCAGTCTTGCTCTCATTGAGGTTGAGGAAATGTTGGCTCAGCCAGGATTTGATCTCTGCTAAGCAGTCCATCAATAGCTGTAATGAGTTGACATTTGAATTGAGTGGCAGATAGATCTGTACATCGTCGGCATAGCAGTGGAAGGGGATGTTGTGTTTTGTGAGAATTGAACCGAGGGGCAGTATGTACAGTAGAAAAAGGATGGGGCCCAGAATCGAGCCTTGGGGAACCCCACAGGTAAGAGGTGCTTTGGCAGAGGAGAAGGCACCTAGCTGCACAGAGAAGCTACGGTATGTCAGGTAGGACCTGAACCATGCAAGGGCAGAGCCTGTGATGCCAGCGGACTGTTCAAGCCGTGACAACAGGATGCTATGGTCCACACAGTGTCGAAGGCAGCTGTCAGGTCTAACAGCACCAGGACAGCTTGGCTACCTGAGTCGGCAGCTAGGAGCAGATCATTAAAAACTCTTAAAAGGGCTGTTTCAGTGCTGTGCATGGGTTTGAAGCCAGACTGAAACTTTTCATGGATGCCGTGCATGGTTAAAAATTACAGCAGCTGAGCGTAGACTACTCGCTCCAGGGCTTTAGATAAAAAAGGTAGCTGGGAGATAGGCCTAAAATCTGCGAGAATGGAAGGGTCAAGATTTTTCTTTTTAAGTAGTGGCTTGACCACGGCATGTTTGAAGGCAGCTGGGACACATCCTGAGCTAAGAGAGGTATTTATAAGTAATAAAATACTTGCTCCAACTGATTCGAAAACATCTCTGAGAAGGCGAGAGGGAATGCTGTCTGAGGTGCAGTTTGTCGGCCGCAGGTGCATGACTACATCCGAGAGAGAGGAGAGGGATACAGGCTCAAAGTGGTCAAGGACAGCAGGGCACAGAAAAGGAGCAGGATCTGGGTTAGCACTAGTGTGGGCTAGCCTACTGTAAGAGCAAAATGTAAGGAACTTATTACAGAGGATAGGCAGAGAGAAGCAGCAGCAGCACAGGGTTGCAGCAGGTATGTTATATGCCAGTGACCACCAACTGGCGGCCCGCGGGCCACATCCGGCCTGCCAGACATTCTCATCCGGCCCGCACGACGGGGGTGACTGTGGCGTTGGCGGAGTGGTTACTGCGTTCGCCCCTCACCCATTTCTTTGTTTACAACGTCTCGTGAGTAAGGTGCAGTACCGGAGTCCAACAGAGAGGCAGCAGCTGCAGGACAGTAGACTGCGTACTGCGAAACCTTCCCTCCCCTGAAGAAGAAGTGATCCTTCGTTGTGAAGAGTCTGGTTAATGCGCTCCGCACCACAGCAGTAGCCCCGCTGTGACAGAGTCCAACAGAGAGGCAGCAGCTGCGGGACAGTAGCCTAGAAGCAGGGTTGGGTTGTAACGGAATACATAACGGCGTTACGTAATCAGAATACAAAAATCAAGTAGGCTAACTGTATTCAGCTGGCGTTACATTTGAAAAACGAGTAATCTGATTACAGTTACTTTCGTAAACCTGAAGTGAATACATTTTGGAATACTTATTGGAATTATTGGTGGAAAAGTTTCCTCACAAAATGTAATATTCATTACCAGCAGAACTGTGTGCACACTGCACGGCGCTGCAGCATGTCTGTGAGCGAGAGAGAGATGCAGCGCCAGCGTGTCTGTGAGGCCCCGCCCCCGCACGCAGATGAGAGAGAGAGATCTCTTTTAAAATATATTGAAAATTAGAAACGGAGATGGTTAGATAAAATGTGCGAGATAACGTTTATGTAGCATTTCTTTATTGTCGAAATGATGACATTTATAACGGGATGAAATCAAAGTGAATGGCCTGCTGCTGCTGCTGCTGAATGCATGGGGCAAGTGACTGGAACAAGTTTTAAAAGTTATTACATCGTTTCAGATCATAAATAATAATGATAATTCATTCTATTTAGGGGTGCCTTTCAAAGCACCCAAGGACACCTTACAATTCATAACATATTCCAAGGAAAGGTTTTAAGACAGTACAAAGAATGCAGTCCGGGTGATGTTTTTTATGTGGGGTGCAGATGAGAGAGCTGTCCAGAAGGACACCAAGATGTTGTGTTTGCGTTCTTGATAAGCCATGAAAACAGTAAAATAAGTGTCTCCTGTGCACCAAAACATACCCATCTGTTATGGAAAAAGAAAGTATTCCAAAAGTAATCTGAATACAATTTATAAAATTCTGGGCTATATAAAAATCGCTGGCCCGCGATAGTGTCTATTGGTTACATTTTGGCCCTTGGACAAATGTAGTTGGTGATCCCTGTTATATGCTGTAGTTAGTGCTGCGTACCTGGACTCACATTCAGGTTCAGGTCCGGACTCAAGTCCAGAGGTTCAGGTTCAGGTCCGGACTTATAAGTCCGGACCTGAACCCATGGCTTGTGTCAAGTTGTGTGAGTAACTAAAGTGAACTTATTGTGAGCTAATTATCAATTGAAAATTAACTCATAATCAACTCAAATTCAAACTCGTCAGGTTTATTGCGCTCCCTTCCAACTTGTGTCTACATTTCTCTACAAAGTACAAATGTAAAAATAACACTTTTTGCCACTTAGTCTACAAATGACTTATGACAGCAACTACAGTGAACTACTACAAAGTAACCAAACAGTCCCTGAGCTGACTGAGCCTAAATCCCTAAAACGTTGCTGAAAGGTAGAGTGTAGAGTAGACTATACGCATTACACTGTTACACACCTACTGTACAGTATAGGCTACACTGTAGTGACTGTACAGTCAGAGTGTACTGTACTGTCTGTCCACCATGTCTTTTCTACAACTCTACATGTGTACATTATACAGTACATACTACATACATAGTGAT
Source organism: Pseudochaenichthys georgianus (assembly GCF_902827115.2). NCBI lineage: Eukaryota > Metazoa > Chordata > Actinopteri > Perciformes > Channichthyidae > Pseudochaenichthys > Pseudochaenichthys georgianus. The sequence goes on along the minus strand of NC_047519.1, from coordinate 31,048,167 downwards.
GTACATACATACTGTTAGAAATTAAAATCAATGTTGATATGGCGTAATTTTGAATTAAATACACTATTTAATTTAAATCAGTTTTATTCTGAAAAAACCGGAAGTTCACACTATTAACTTAACTAATACTTTTATTCTGAAAATTCTTCACTTCCGGTTAGCATTAGCATGTGGCGAAAGGCTACGTTTGTGATGTTGTACACTGAGCACACTGGGATTAGCACCCATTTATTGACGCTGAATAACGTTTATCAGGGAATGTTTAAATAACAACAGACACCAGAATATACGTAAGTGCTAGTTTTTTTGCGAGTCCAAGTACCGGTTCCCGACGTTCCGGTTTTAACCGGACTTGAACCGAAACTTTTTACAAGTCCAGTACCGGTTCGGCTTGCCGGTACGCAGCACTAGCTGTAGTGTAACACTGTACTTTATTACTTTGTAATGTAAAAATACTTTGTTACTGTACGATATCAATAACAATAATCCACTGCTCCTCTCTCTGCTCCAGAGGATACACACATTCAAAATAAAAAATAAAAATTCAGCAGCACCCTGCCAAGGCAGTAAACCTAGAGGAAACACTGGGTTAGTGTTCAACAACCATTTTATGAAACACACTAACTATGTTGAAAAATTATTTTAACACAACATTAATAACACTGGGGACTTTCTTGCAAACAATTCTCGAGAAGGCCTAATATTTGCTCAAAGACACACAAAAAAAAAGAAAAAAGTCAGCATTATGATAGCTTCCTTGATGGGAATATTACACAATCTGTTATCCAGTTAAAAGTGGAAGGGAAGAACCAAACGGCCAACCCCAATCTTCTTTGGTATCTGTGTGAATCATGCTTGGCATCAACCACAATTTGTATCACATCTGCTTCCACTGTCCTCACATAAGGGTGTTAAAATCAAAGCAGGCACTTTCATTTATATTCATGAATGTAAAAAAAATACCAATGTATATAAACAATAAATGCAATAACTGTTGGTTACCGTATTGGCTTGTAATGTATATTGAGATAGGAGAAAAACCTGTTTTGTTTTGCTGGCTATCACTTAAATTATCATTTACTCGAGCATTATACTAGTACTTCTTGTTTTTGTGTTTGATTATTATGAAATGGCAAATGAAAAAAAAAAGTGTTTTCTGGGAATGTGTATGAAGATGAAAAAGCCAAATGTGCAAGTATCAGCATTCGGGGTCTGGTTAAAAAAAATTGGAAGTGATATTTCAGAGGAAAAAAGTCTAAGACAAATGTTCAAAGGTTCTGACGACTTGGCAGGACAGGATGTGTCAGTACTATAAGATTGACGTTCAACAATTATTCACACACAACGCAGCAAGAAATGCATGGATAAAGTCTTCAGATGTGAGAAATCTCAATGGCAACCATGAGGATAACTTGTACAGCCTTAGTGCTCCTCATCCAAACATTACAATGTTTGGCTTCAGATGGTACAGTATTTCAACTTTTAAGGGATTTTGTTAGTTTGTTTAGATATGCACTGCTCTTTATGTGAGACTGCAGTGTGCATTCATGTGTCAGTTTGTGTCAGATGAGTTAAACGCATTCTTGTTTATTTGTTACTGTTCAATAGCAAACAGACTTAGTTTTTGTATATATATTTTAAAAGAGAACAGATGATTGTAACTTTGCTTATTAAAGTTCTCTTTATTTTTGAATTATTTTCAGTCAATGATAGACAAACAGTTGTTAATATATATTTTTAAAATGTGTCATTATTTCTTAACAGATTCACCATTTCAACTCACTAACAAGAACACTGGGTTTTGTTTGGTTAAAACAAATAACAACTGCAATGATGTACGCTGGACAAATGGGGACCGACTTCTGGTTCAATTGTCAAATAAGTGCCTTGGAGTTCAAGGTAAAAGTGTGGGAAGTGAAATAAGCCTCCATGAATGTGACGAAAACAGCGACCTCCAAAAGTGGGAATGCAAGAACGGGACATTGCTCGCCCTCAAAGGACAAGAGTTTTACATTGAGCTCACTGCAGACAACACAGCAGTTCTCTCTAAAACAGTCGGACCAAACGACCACCTTACAATTTCAGGGACGTCCAGTGGTGCTTGTGCAAGAACATACAGAGGTACAGTATACAAATGCAATGTTGTTAAGGAACTGCACTTTCCTCAGGGCACCCTACACCAAAACCGTTTCTCATTGGAGTTCAAGTTCTTAAAATAGATTACCAACATTTTTAGAGAAAACCTTTTAGAGAGATGATGTTAAAAATATATATTTACATGTTAGCTCTATTCAACAGAAGATTAACATAGTCGTACTCATGCATTGCTATTTACTTATTTATTTCAAAATCACAAAAACATATTTTCAGGATTCCTAACTGTTCAAATATAATCAAGCATTGTGTTGAAGTTGTCAAATAATTGTTGCTTTTTTTCTTGTAACTCTCAGAACTTTTTGCAATTAATGGAAATGCAGCTGGACTGCCGTGCATGTTTCCCTTCAAGTACAAAGACAAGTGGTACTCAAATTGCATTACGCTCGACTCTCCGGAAAGGCATCTTTGGTGTGCAGTTGAAACAAAATATCAAAGCGAACACTGGGGCTTCTGCCCAGTTACAAGTGAGTACTGCCAGTACAATATGTGACTCTTAATACTATTATTAGATTTTTATTTTAACCTGCTATTAACTCATTAATATGCATATTAGGCCCTTTAACACCTACATGTTTGCAGTACGAAAATCTGAATTTTTTGTTTGATTAGAACCACAATTACACGTGTCATTTGATTTACTTTAGAGACTAACGCTACTTTACAACCCTTTTCCTTTAATGAAGACAAAGATATAAAACTTAAAGGTCACCTATTATGCAAAATGCACTTTTGTATGTGTTTTATACATAAACATGTGTCCCCGGTGTGTAAGGTGACTCACAAAGTGTCAGAAAATACAACCCTCTCTCTTTTCCTCCTTACCCACATCTCTAAAAACGGGATACAACGGAGCTGATCCAAACTTGACGAGAACTTGACGTCATTACTAAAATGTGGGCTGGCTTCACATTGAACTCATGGCAACGTCCAGCCCAACCTATCGTCCCCTATCAGAAACTTCGCTGTATCAGAAACAATACGCGACGTGTTTTGGTAGTAATATGGTCTGTGTTTACATTAGCAAGGATCGCTAACACGACAAACATACTGTTTCAGAAATAATGCTTGATGTGGTTTGGAACATAATATGGCGTTTAATCAAGGCAGCGTTTAGCTGAGTTTCTGCCGGAAGTCAGCCTTCTCTTCACAGAGCTCACTGCTTGTATGCTGACGCTCCAAAGGGGCGTGGCCAGCAGCAGCTCAGTTACATTTAAAGGGCCAGACCAAGAATCAGCACTTTCATAACAGAGCTGAAATAGAGGGGTATGAGGCATGCTACAATGGGTGATCTGTTTTGAGCAAAACACTTCAGAGACATGTTTTGTATAGATATGGCCCTATAATATATCTTTCAAATATAGCATAATAGGTGAGCTTAAAAGTGGACCTATCATGCTATATTTGAATAGTATAATGTAGGACCATACCTATATAAGGCATATTTATACTTTTTATTTTTCAAGATACCAAACAGATCATGCATTTTAGCCATTCCTCATTTCGCTCAATTTAACACTGTCTTTGCATGGGCTGATTCTGTGAGAACAGCACCATCTACAGGCCTGGCATATGTACTACAGCGTTACCAGCGCTTTCGAACGGCAATGTCCGTGGCTGTCTCCTCCTGATTGGTGGAGTTGGCCCAATAGCCGTAGCGCCACTTCTGTGACATCATAGAAGTGTTCAAATCTGGATCAGTCTGTATCACATCCGTTGCAGCCCCTTTTTAATAGATTTGGGTATGGAGCAAAATAGAGAGGGTTGTGTTTTCTGACACTTGGTGAGTTCCCTGGAACACCAGGGACACATATTCATGTATAAAAAACGTACACAAGTGCATTTTGCATGATAGGTCACCTTTAAGTTCACAGGGAGAAAGTAGCAAACATAACATGTTTATGTTTTACATTCATAGCAAAAGGAGACTGGAATACACACCCTACCAAAGGAGAATATTACCAGCTCAACTCACAATCAGCTCTGACTTGGCCACAGGCTGAAGCCAGCTGCAAACAGCAGGGGGCCTCGTTGCTGAGTATCTACGATTTTCACCAGCAGGCTTTTGTCACAGGTAAGGTGACACTGACTCTGAATATATGCATATAAACATTGATCAGAAACTTTTAGCCACACAACTAATTAGTGGCATTGGGAAAGACTAAATGTTTTGTCCTTTTTGATTTCCATGCCAGCACTACTAGGTACAGGAGGTAATAAGCTTTGGACTGGTCTGTTCCTGGATCCAGAGCATGGCTGGAAATGGTCTAATGGGAGACCTTACCGTTATATGAATTGGGACTCTGGTAGGTATTTCCCTCTTTGTGGTTCTATTCTGATAAAATACAATTGCTATATCCTAAAATGTATAGGAAAATAAAATCAATGTTAGACAAAATAGAATCCAGTGTGTTGAAAACAAATGAATACTCAACAAACCACATCTCCATTTTGTTTGGCCACATTAAAGCTGAAACGAAGTCTATAATCTGGCATCTTAAAAAAAGATAAAAATGTGTGTCCAAGTTAGATGTAGAAAAGACCATTCAGGCAATTATTTGTTGAAAGTGTTCATGCACTACTAACTGGCCTCTCCAATAAAACCATTGGTCAGTTGCAACTGAAACATTCAAAAAGCAGCTGCTAGATTACTGACAAACACCAAGAGGAAAATTAAATCCCTTCCTTGGCTTCCTTTTAAATATAAAACTAATTTAAAGGCGTTATTTATTGTCTATTCAGTAAGTCACCCAAAGGTAGGCCTACATATATACACAAGCCAGGTATAGTAGGTTGTGCAGGGACCGTTATGCATCCCATTGCTCAAATCAGCTCTCCTTTCAACTAAAGTAGTCCAAATGTAGGGAAACACTTGTTTTCAGAGTTAGAATAAAAGAGTGATACTCCCATATTAATCTGTAAGGTTTATAAAAAGGTAACATGATCCCTCATCCATCAACTATAGAAGAATATGAAGCTTTGCTAAACCAACAGGTCAAGTAATTGCCGCTTTCTTTTAGGACATCCACTTGCTGATCCTGGACACAACTGTGCAATTGCTGATCCTGCTGTACAGTACTCATGGCAAAGTTCACTTTGCAGCAAGAAACTCGGATACATCTGCTACAGTAAAGCAGCCGAGGCACTGCCTACAAAAGGTGAAGAATAAGATCTATTTTACTCTACTCCACAAATCCCATTTCAAACTATTGTTAACATGTCAATCAATCAATATATTTATTGTTTATTTTCATGATCAGCTGCAGAGACAGGATTTTGTTCAGCCTCTTGGATTCCCTACAATGGCCACTGCTTCAACCTTAACCGCACTCAGAAAACATGGCCTGATGCCCAGAGAGACTGTCGCTTTGAAGGAGGGGACCTCGCCACCATAAGAAATGTGGAAGACCAAAGTTTTGTAATCTCTCAGCTTGGATACAGTATGTGAACAAATTAAAACAAAAATAAGTTATCTGTAAAGACATTATATGGAGAAACGTCCAAAAGAAAAAAATTATGTAGAGACTCATATAAAAAGAATTCCTCTTAATCATCATTTCCGCTTTCTTCTTCTTCTTCTTCTTCTTCTTCTTCTTCTTCTTCTGTGGTGGAGGTGTGTTTTTGAAGAGGGAAGAGGGATTTTCACTTTTAGTTCGTTTGTTTCTGTTTCAATCGTTTTCTTTCACTGTATGATCTTACGTGGGGATATTTGTACTCTTTCCAAGTAAGGTTAATTTGTTTTTCCGTGCCTCGTGGCTGGGATGGCGTCCTTCGGGGCGCCGCCGGTGTCTCTGAGACACGGAGTGCGTTTGGTGGCTCAGGCCGCAAGCACAGTGGAGCAGGTGCTGCTGGCTGTGGGGGAGCAGGTAGGCCATGTAAACATCTCCTATGCTTCCCGCATGAACAAAGCGGTCGTGGTCTTTTTGAAAGACCAGAAATATGTAACCGAACTTATTGAGAGCGGATTAATGGTAAACGAGGAATATATCCAAGTTTCGCCGTTGGCGACACCGTCCACGCGGATCACTGTGTCTGGCGTTCCTCCATTCATCCCGAATGAAGCGCTGGAACGGGAGCTGAAGCGGTTCGGTAAGTTTGCCAGTAATCTCCGCACTGTTGCTCTGGGGTGTAAAGATGAAAAGTTAAGACATGTCCAATCTCTACGGAGACAGGTGTTCATGTTTCTGACTTGTCCCACTCAGACACTGGATGTGTCTTTCCGGGTGAGGCATGAAGAGGGGTTTTATATGGTTTATGCGAGCTCAGGGAACGTAAAGTGTTTTGAGTGTGGGGAGTTGGGTCACAAACGTGTTGCATGTCCACAGAGACGGCACGCCGCTCCGCCGGGTGCGGCCGAGCCCGGGGCCGCCGAGCCCGAGGCCGCCGAGCCCGTGGCGGCGGACCCCGTGGCGGCGGGGCCCGGGGCGGCGGAGCCCGTGGCCGCCGAGCCCGTGGCCGCCGAGCCCGGGGCCACCGAGCCAGTCGCTGGGGCGGCCGGGGCCGCTGGGTCGGCGGCCGCGGAGCCCGGTGTCGCGGGGGCTGCTGTTGCACCCGCCGGGGCCCCAGGGGCTGCGGATGAAGTAGAGATGAATATCGGGAGAGATGAAACGGGGATTGTAGAGAATGTGGTGAGTGTGAGAGGAGAACATGTGGAAACAGGTAAACGGGTGGGAGATGATGTAGCGGGACAGGTGAGGACCGGGGCTGTAGGACAGGTGGAGGCTGTTGGCACACAGCAGGAGCTGCCGTCTGGTTCTGGGAGGCAAACAGAGCTTCAACAGGCTGCAGACATTAATGAGGTGACAGAGATGGACACAGACGGTGAGGGGGATTCTGACTGTGTTTCAGTTGCAGATAGTCTCTCTCATAACGCAGAGATATATTCTTTGGAAGAAATTAATGTCTTTTTAGATGAGTCCTTTGGCAAGGCAGTGGAAGTGAGAGAGTTTTTCCCTGACACTAACGAGTTTCTTCACACAGTGAGCACTCTTCAGAAAGTTGTAGGGTTAGACCTGCTGGATGAAAAGAAACGCTATCGTCTCAGGAAGCATGTAACTAATATGAGAAAAGTTCCGAAAGGAAGCAAAAAAGGGGGGAAACTGAAAAGGTCTAAATAATGTCAACATGATCATGCAACACTGGGTGTCTGGGGGGGTCAGTATGTACTCAGTCATGGCTCAAACCTCAGTGCTGGAGTAGCTGTTTTTTTCTCCCCCTCTCTAAATGTTAAGATTGTATCCAGCACAGAGATAGTGGCAGGTAGAGCCTTGATGGTGAAGGTGGAACTGTTAGAGTTTTTTTTCACTTTTATTAATGTTTATGCACCCAATCAGGGCCCTGCACGTGTATCTGTGTTTCAGTTATTAAAAGATGAGTTGGACACTAGTGTACAGGGGGAGTGTGTGATACTGGGGGGGGACTGGAACGCTTGCACTAATGTCACTTTAGACAGAATAGGACGGGAGCCGCATCCTCAGTCGTCCCTTTTACTGTCACAGGTGATAAGAGAGGCTGACTTAGTGGATGTGTGGAGGATGAAACACCCCTCTGTTAAACAATACACCTGGATGAGAATGCTAGATGGGGGCGTCAGTGCAGCCAGGCTAGACAGATTTTACATGTCTGCTTCTTCTATTACTCGTGCAGTGAACTGTCACATCCAACCGGTTGGTTACACAGACCATCAGCTAGTTTCTTTAGATTTAGTTTTATCCAACACAGAGAAGCCGAGATCGTTCTGGCAGTTTAATGTTAACATTTTACAAGATTTGACTTTTTGTGAGAATTTTAAATTATTTTGGATCAACTGGAAATCAAAGAAAGAGTCTTTTCCCTCCCTGAGTCAGTGGTAGGAGGTAGGAAAGGCTCAGATTAGAGTGTTCTGCCAACAGTATACAGCCTACTCCACTGCAAACATTAGGAGAGCTATAGAGCAGTTAGAGAGGGAGATCAGAGAGTTAGAGTGTGTCTGCTCGAAATATAGAACAGTCCCTCCTAAAACAACAACAGCTTAACTGTTTTCTTCAGGAGAAGGCCAAGGGAGCCCTGATCAGAGCCCGTTTCACTTCCATGAGAGACATTGATGCACCAACCACCTTCTTCTTCAACCTGGAGAGGTCTGTGGGCCAAAGGAAGCAGATGGTATGTCTGCGTCTCCCTGATGGACAGGTAACCTCTGAGCCTGCTGAGATGAGGAGGCATGCAGTGTCCTTCTACACAGACCTGTTCAAAGCTGAAGGTTGTGACATGGAAGCTGCTGATGAACTTCTTCAGGGTCTTCCACAGCTGAGTCCAGCCGAAAGTGACACCCTGGGCTCTGACATTACGCTGGAGGAACTGACCTCTGCGGTGACACAGATGGCCTCCGGCAAGGCTCCCGGCATAGACGGTTTACCTGCAGACTTTTTTAAACATTTCTGGAGTATTCTGGGACATGACTTGCTAGAAGTGTTGATGGGGTCTTTTGGGAAAGGGACTCTTCCAGCTTCCTGTCGGCGTGCAGTGATTTCACTGTTGCCTAAGAAAGGAGATCTAACCCTGCTGAAGAACTGGAGACCTGTGGCTCTCCTATGTACGGACTATAAGATACTGTCAAAGGTCTTAGCTAACAGACTGAAGGTTTTTATCGAACTTCTTATCGGTCCTGATCAGACATATTGCATCCCTGGCAGATCAATTGTGGACAATTTGTTTTTGATGAGAGACACTTTTGATGTTTGTAAACTGTATAATATAAATGTTGGTATTATTTCTATTGACCAGGAGAAGGCGTTTGATCGTGTGGATCACACTTTTCTGGCTGCCACATTGCAGGCTTTTGGTGTTGGGGAGCATTTTCTGTCCTGGGTGAAGTGTTTGTACAGTGATGCATGTTGTGTTGTGAAGGTGGGGGGAGGGCTGAGCAGACCTGTACCAGTTAAAAGGGGGATCAGGCAGGGCTGCCCTATCTCAGGCCTATTATATAGTATTGCCATCGAGCCGCTTTTGTGCAGACTTAGAAACCGGCTGAGGGGCCTGTGTCTGCCAGAGTCAGCTCAGGCCCCCCCGGTGGTTGTATCAGCTTATGCTGATGATGTCAGTGTTTTTGTCCAGGGTCAGCGAGATATCCAGGAGCTACAGGACAGTCTAGCTTTGTACAGGAAGGCTGCTTCAGCCAAAGTTAATTGGGAGAAGAGTGAGGCAGTTTTGGTAGGTCAGTGGAGTCTTGAAAATAGGCCCAGTCTTCCTGGTAACCTTAGCTGGGGAAACAAGGGTTTAAAAGTCCTGGGAGTTTGGTTGGGGTCTGAGGACATGGTGGCACAGAACTGGGAGGGATTGCTGGAAAAGGTGCAAGCAAAATTAGCCAAATGGAAATGGCTGCTCCCCCAGCTGTCCTACAGGGGAAGAGTTCTTGTCGCCAACAATCTGGTTGCCTCGTCTCTGTGGCACAGACTGCAGGTGTTAACCCCACCGCCGGGCCTCATGAAACAACTGCAGCGGCTCCTCGTGGATTTCTTCTGGTCGGGTCATCACTGGGTGCCAGCATCGGTCCTGTACCTGCCCGTGGCGGAGGGGGGGCAGGGCCTCGTGGATATTACTGCAAGGACTGCTGCTTTTAGACTGCAGGCAGCTCAGCGGCTGCTGTATGGTGCCTCTCCCTGCTGGCTGGCTATGGCCCGGCTGTTGCTCTGGAGGGCGGGGGGCTTTGGTTTTGATAAACACCTGTTTCTGCTGAAGGCCCCTGCGTACAGAATCACTGGACTTACACCTTTTTACTGCTCAGTCATCAATGCCTGGAAGATTCTGAGTTTTACCAGACCACCCGACCCCCGGCCTGGGATGTGGCTGTTTGAGGAGCCACTGTATGACACTGGTTTTCTTTCTGGAATCCTTTTCTCTTCAGCCACCCTAAAGAACGCGTTAATTGAAGCGGGAGTGGTAAAACTTGGCCATTTGACGGGGGTCTCCATGGAAACACTGGCTGAGGTGACGGGCATTCGATCAACCCGAGTTCTGGAGAACCTGGTAGATGAGGTGTGGCAGTCGCTGTCGCCATCCCACCTGACTTTTGCTCTGGATGCAGATCTGGCTGACCAGTGGAGAAAGGGACATGAGTATGTCTTTCCTTCCTTGAGTGTGGGTCCTGCGGTGGGGGAATGGAGAGAGGAGGAGGGTCTCCTGCTATCACTGGGGACTCTAACACCTGCAAAGTTCAGCTCCTGCAATGGGAAGAAGCTATACCTTAGCTGCGTAAAGGTGTTAAACCTCAGCTCGCTTGCAGGCGTCAGAGAGTCGAGGTGGACGGATGTGTTTGGCTTGGGCTCTTCCCCTCAGGGCAGCTGGCGGATCCTGTATAAATCTCCGGTTGAAAAACGGATGGCTGACATCCAATGGAGAATTGTACACGGTGCAATAGCCACTAACAAATACAGAGCTCATTTTGACCCAGGCACAAGGGGAGGCTGTCCGTTCTGTTTTATGGCAGAAACATTGGAGCATTTAGTCGTGTCCTGTCCCAGATTGGCTGGTCTTAAAAAAATGTTACAGGGGTGGGTGGAAGGGTTCGGGGAGGTTTTCTCCATACCACTTTTTGTCCATGGCCCCAAATACATCCTGAAAAAGAAGGAAACCCTACTATTGATGAATTTCTTGTTTGCTAATGCAAAATTAGCAATCTGGAAAAGTAGGAAGAACCAACTTGCTGGAGTGGGATGGACGGATGCAGTGCTCTGTCTGAGGGGGCTGGTGGCAGCGCGTCTGAGGGTGGAGCATGCGTACTATACGCTGATCAATCATCTGCAGGGGTTTCTGGATGTGTGGGCTGTGGGGCAGGTTCTGTGCTCGCTGGGGGAGAATGACTCTCTCATATTGAAGTTTTAAAGGATAGGTGTAGTTTTTGTTTTTAAAGTGTGTAAAAGAGGATGTTTTTAAATGGGTAAAACGCTTTTCAAATGATATTTATTTGGTAGTCATGAAAATCTGTTTATTTATTTGATTGTGTAATGTTTTAGTTTTGTTGCGACTCTTTTGCAGGGTGGTTGTATGTTTAAAACAAATGCAAATAAAATTTGTTTTAAAAATCAAAAAAAATCTTCTTCTTCTTCTTCTTCTTCTTCTTCTTCTTCTTTCACTGAATAGTTTGGCTCTCAATAACTTCAGCATACTTTCAGCTACAGAAAACCATTCAAATACCAAACTATTCAGCCTTTTCAGCACATGATGGGAAACTTTCAACTTTTTCAAAATATTGTATACTTTTTGAAATATTGAGCTTTTTAAACTCTTTTTTTAACATGTAACTTAATGGGAGGAACCTTCAAATCCTCTTTTACCTACACCATGCGCCAAATGCTACTCCTTCCACATACTTTCAGCTAGAGACTTCATTCCAACTTTAAAACGGTCACAAGACATTCAGCTATACAACTTATTCTTCAGATTTTTTATATTATTTACACTTTTTGACATATTTAACTTAGTTTGGAGCTTGGTAAAGAGGCCTCCTTCAAATGTTAACATTAGTGTGTATTGCGCAGCTCGTTAAGGGTTAGAGTGCATGATGTCACATCTAGAGTGGAGGAGAGCTTGAAATTTGCCTTAAATGTTTTTTTCAAACCTGGCATAATTCCCAAACCCTACACTCCTTGGACATCATTTTATGCTTGAATTGTAGGAAAACTTTCAACATTAAACTTTCAACATTAAGGCCCATTGTAAATTCAGCCTCATCTTTCATCACAGCACCAGCTGCACAGCTTTAGTTAATCTGCCAAAAATGCCACATTATTGACCCGAAAGTACACAAAAAGCATACTTGAGACGCTCCTCAGGGTCCTGACATGCTCACAACGTAGACATTTTACCGATAGCAGCTACCGTTTTTCAACTATAGTTGGAAATGTAAGCGGTTTATCTCTCATTCACATCAATGGAAAGTGGATCAATGGCTCTCCTTTCACTGATCACTGCACATCACCATGGTAACCTTTGATCTCTGGGCTCACACACAGGTGTTTGTTAACGTCGTCACCTCAAAACACAAACACACAGGGTGCTTCTTAATGTTGAGGAAGGCTGCTCCAGAGCCACTATTTCAAGCATACTACATCATCGAGTGCCGCCGAAGGACTGTTCCAATGTCCAGCATACTTAGAATTCTACCGAGCCCGGCGTACTTCGTAGCGAGAAATTGCGAGGCTGCACATGTGTAGACTCCGCAGTCTTAAAATCCCCACAACGCTTTGCGCACGGACCAATTTCACAAAATCTGTGGCGTAAAATGTAAGGCGGGGCCTCTCATATGACGCACCCTGCACACTTGCTCGCCTGTTCCACTCGTCGTTTTCCGAATGCCAGGAAGGATTCTTGACATGTGCTACCAAGCAAACGTCCTCGACATTGAGAAACACCCACAGACTGGAGTTTAACAGACTGTCTCAGCCTATTATTTTCTGTCTGATGGAGACTTCATAGTGACTTCAACATGTTCCACATATTTTATACATTATTGGTTATACATATGGTTTAGTTCAAAAAGTTTGCAGTTAAAGTGTTTTTACTTTATTTTCTCTTCTTAATACACATTCATTCACTACTACTTACATTTAATATCTAACTCCTTCAGCCTACTTTCAGCTACAGAAACCATTCATCTATTACATTATTCAGCTATTTCAGGACATTGAGGCTATACATTTTTGTTTTTTATACCTTTTTTTAAACTTTTCTTTTAAATATTAAGCTTCTTCACTTTTTTTCCTACTCTTCCAGTTTAACATTTCACTTTCAAGTTTTCAACAAAGTCATTGCACTGCATTTGAGCTGTAACCATTTTTTTATTCAAATCATTTCACTTTTCTGCATTTCTCCGCTAAGTTCAGCAACACACTTACTTGGTTTCTTTAGCTTAAAGCAGCTACGGAGACCATTCAACTAATAAAATATTCAGCTTTTTCTGAATTTTTAGCTAAATTGAGCAACAAATGTTTACAGCAGGGGTAGCCAACACGGTGCCCGCGGGCACTTAGTCGCCCGCAGGGGCAACGTGAGTCGCCCCCGCGGGGCATGTTCTAAAAATAGCTCGCCAAGCAAATCCAAAATGTATAAAATACACAAAACAAAAAAGGAAATGTAATTAAAATAATCTATCCTAGGGGCTTTATGTGCACCTGATTGATGCATTTCACTTCAACATTTTATAAAACATCTTCCCGGGGGAGCATGCCCCCAGGCCCCCCTAGAGGAGGTGAGGCCTGTCCACCCCCAAATAAAGCAGGTTAAAATAATTAGATTGCAAACATGTTCTTTTAGTAAACACTGAAAACGAGTCCCACAGACCCAAACAGCACACAGGTTAAGGGTAAGCATATTAACGTTAAAATGTGCTAAATATATACACTGCAAAAAAAAAAAAAAGTAAAAGTAGCCCCCGACTTGTTTTATTTTTTGAAAGTAGCCCTCACCCTAAAAAAGTTTGATGACCCCTGCAGGATTCACATGCAATTTCAGCAGGGAAGGTATTTTCTAGTTTCTATTTACATCCTACTTTGTTTTTTTTTGTGATTTTCCTTGGCTATTAATCATTAGGAACATTAAGTTAATGGCAACATATTTTTTTTGGTAATACTTTTTTGTTTGTGTCTGTATCTGCAGAATCCACTGATGACCTTTGGATTGGATTGAATGACAGGAAGACAGAGGGACAGTTTGACTGGATTGACCACTCCACTGTCAGTTTCACTAGCTGGGAATTCGGTAAACCTGCTGTTTCCACTGACATAAAGGACTGTATTCTCATCAGAGGAGAGGTAAGGAGCACTATGTGCACATGTTACCTTTAAATACTGTCTTTGGCATTAACAATAGCTCTTTAACCTGATTTATCAGGCAGTAATATTACTACACTTAAAAAAAACACACTACAGTTTGTGTTAAAATGAATAAATAGAGTACATGATGTCTGTATCCTAAGTATGATATACTGTATGTGTACAGTTTTAAGATGTATTACTGTATTGGTTGTAGTACCCTTTAGTTAGTCTTTACATCAATAAATATGTATTGGTACTTTGTTACAGAATGGGAACTGGGCTGACCGTGTGTGTGAGGAGAAACATGGCTCCATTTGTATGAAGATGAGTGCCTCAATTCCCTCTGGGAACGAGGTGGAGCAGGATAATGGCTGTAAAAGGGTGCGTTAAGTTTATCTGTTTTTTACATGATTAAGAAAAAGTGTATCACGTTTTTTATCCTTTGTTTTAGGTAAGTATTTTGGTTATATCCAATGCAGCAGATTGAAACACTGCAGGTAGAGTCAGCATATATATGTGCACATATGATAGCTAAGCTTGGTAGAACTCTACATGTGTAGGAAAGGGTTGTCATCGTAGAATGGTTGACAATTCATGGTAAATAACGAACAGCAATTTTTGCTTTAAAGGTCCATCACTACTATGTGACAGATATTTTCCTCAACAAGACCAAAATAAACAGCAAAACTCAAAATAATATTACACTTATATACAGTTGGACTGACACACAGTTTCAAATGAATACTAATGTGCAACCTTACTTTGTTAGAAAAATAAGGCAAATCACTTAAACCTTATTGCCTTAAGGTTTTTTCAGCGTTTAATAGGGTTATACAATAGTAAAAAAGAAAGTCCTTAAAAAAATCAATGAATGCCCATTAAATCAAATATTCAACTTTATGATATTTGCATTAGGGCAGAGTTTATCTTGATCTTAGAGGATATTTTTTGAGACTTTAGTCATGATAGCATCTTTTCTTTTTCAGATATTAGATACAGTAAGCAAGTTAGAAAAAAATGCTACGGTGAAAGTTGGTGGGGTGATGGAAATCTTACAATTGTCTTTTTTCAAATTATTGTTTTTCATCAATCCAGGGGTGGAGAAAGCATGGCTCTTACTGCTACTTTATAGGGATCCAGACCAAAACCTTGGAGGAAGCTAAAGATGACTGCAGGAGATCAAATTCTTACTTAGCTGATGTTTCAAATGCGTAAGAATACGTATATTATTCAAAATATTCTGATCATCACTACATTTCAGAATTTCCAACTTATGAGAAGATTCAAAGAAATGTAAACAATATTGAATTCCTAAAAATGTTTGTCTCTGTAAAACATTTGACTGACACCAGAAATCCAGCGACCCTAACGGTTTAACTATTTCCAGAGTGGATAATGCCTTCCTTGTCAGCTTCGTTGGGTTGAGACCAGAGAAATACTTCTGGCTGGGCCTCTCAAACCAGAATGACATCGATCAATTTGTGTGGACCAATGCCAACTCAGTGAGGTTTACTCACTGGAATGCTGAAATGCCAGGTATGGCGACATTCTAAAATCTATAAGATGACTCAGAAAAGGGCCTGAAAACTGACAATTCATAATTTCTCCCTCAACCATTTAAGGTCACCGACAGGGATGTGTTGCCATGACGACAGGGTTTTTTGCTGGCCTCTGGGATGTGCTGCCCTGCACCAATAAGGAGAAATACATCTGTAAACATCTGGCAGAGGGGGAAGTTTTAACCCCTGCACCACCTAGTGTTACCCCTACAAAATGTACAGTAGACTGGACTCGACTGGGATCAAGAAACTATTGCTTTAAGGTATTATTACATGTATTAAAAAAATATAATAATAAAAAGATTAGAGGATAACTTATGACAATACTCAGGGTTTTGTCTAAAGCGGGTAACAGGGGCGCTGCGCCCTCTTACCAAAATGCAGATTTTCTCCGTAAAATGTTAAAGTGATGCCAGAAAACAATATTTCTGTTTGTCCAAAACTGTATCATTACAAAAAAATATGAAAATCATCATAGACTGTCAGGCGGCATAGACAGCTTTGTTTTTACGGAGCTCTGAATAAATAGGGGATCGATGTCCAATCGGTCTGCCTCTAGATGAGTGACTTACACAGGCTTACACTTAAACTGGGATTTCTGAATGATATCGTTTATTTTACTGTCCTTTTTTCAGCAGAGGAAGTAAAGAAACCGTTACTGGGGATTTATTTTTTGTTAAGGGGGCAATATATGACTCAGCAGGTTCAAGACATGAAGAAACTATAGGTTACTTACGTAACCCCAGCACTCAGAGTAACATGAAGTGAGATGTCTCACTATTAGGGGTGTTGAAAATAATCGTTTCTACGAGGAGACGTCTGCCGCTCCAAGGGATCAGTTTGTATGCCAGTGTGTGTGACTGGAGACAACGCAACCTCCCTTGGCGGTTCATACACGATATCGTGTTGTCTGTCCTCACGAGGACATGGTGTCCTCTGAGAGAAGGCAGGAAGCGTTTTAGGGTGGGGAACACCGCTAAAAGCTCCGGGTAATTTACGTGAGCCCGCTGGAGGTCTCTGCTCTAGATACCTCTCACCGGGCGACCTTCGTAAATACCCTATCAGCCTGTCTGACATGTGTCCGTGGTGACCACCTTCCGTGAAAGGACAGCACCCGTAGGCGCGTCCCGCACTAGAAAAGTCGGGTGTAGTGCCACTACGCATTACATAATAACCAATACTCTCCGCACGCCGTGGCGCGCGGGGTTTAGTTTTATTATGAGCCCCATGTTGAGCGGGTGCTTTACGAGGACATTTGTCTGCGTAATCTGACTCTGCTCGGCGGGTATTATAGATAAAACCCTTCTTTCTAGGAGAGAGAGGGCCTCTCTCTCCAGAATATGGGTTGACTCTGTCTGGGCTTGTGAAAACAGATAAAGTATAACTGTTTTGAGAAGCCCAGGCAGATGTCGTGAGTATCTCCTGCTGTATGCTCCTTAGAGCCAGCTGAGATGTCACGCTTACGGCTCCAGCCGGCACTGCGCATGCGTGTGACGGTGGTGCCTTCACAGCTCCAGCCGGCACTGCGCCTGCTGTTTTATGACAGAGGAATCAATCAATGTGTGACATGTGTTTGTGCGGACTTGAGGATGGTGTTTAGGCATCTCTCGAGGCGGCGGGAACACATTCACGGAGGGGAGAAGGAGGGGCTGTAACGCTGCTCGCTTCATCTTCCTCGACTGCTGGCCGAAATTCTGGGTTGGCTGAGCCTGAGCTGCAGCCGGAATTTTCTCGGCCAACTTGCCCTTGTCTCCAGCCTGGGTGGGGACTCGGGGTGGGCTGCGACCTCTGCGTCTTCGGTGTTTTAAACCGAGCAGAGTTCGAGGCAGATTGGGCAGAGGACTGCTGCTGCGAGAGCAGCGGCTGGACCCTTCGAGGGAGGCAGAGGTGGAGTGCCTCGTCCTCCCTCTTCTTCGTCTCACACCTCCTTTGCATGGAGGCGAGAGCGGAGCCAAAAATTCCCTCGGGAACGATGGGCATATCCAGCACATCCTCCTTTTCCCAGTCTGGGAGAGTGGTGAGGTTGAGCCATCTCGCTCTTTCCTGCACCACCATGATCCCAATTGCCTTGCCCGTGGCCTGGACGGCACAGCGTTGGACACGGAGACAAATGTCTGTGACCGCTGCCATCTCGTCCAGAGTGGCTGCCCCCGGGTTACCCGACAGGTCCTCGCAGAGCTCCGCTTGGTAGGCGGTTAACAGCGAGGACACATTCAGGGCCCTGGCGGACAACGCTGCCGCTTTGTAGGCCTTTTCAGTCATTGCTGACTGAAAACGGTCCGACTTTGTTGGCAGCGTGGGGTTCCAGCTTCTCCATTCCGTCACAGTCTACGTAGGTAGGAGGCACCCTGGATTGGGAACTTGTTGCTGAAGGGCCGGTCTCTCCACGAGACCGACACCTCATCCAACATCTCCGGGAAGACTGGAAGGAGTTGTCTCTTTTTCCCCGCTGCTTGGGGAAGATGTTTTCCCTCGTAGCGGGACCTGGAGGTCTCCTTGGCCATTTCGGGCCACGGGACGTTGAGTCTGGCCGCAGCGCGTTTACACACGGCCTGCAGGTCCATGCTCAGACCGGGCGAAGCTGGTGTGCTATCGCCCGGGAGAACAGCACTTGCCTCAGGCTTTGCAGCCTGAGCCGGTGACATGAAGGTGTCCTCTTCCTGTTCATCCGATTCGGACAGGAGGAACGCCAGGGCGTCCTCCTCTTCGTCCTCCTCGTAGTCAGGCCCGAGGACATCCTCCGCGGGTGAGACCATGGTGAGGTCTGACCGGGAGCCCCAGCTTGGTGGAGCGCGGGAAACCGTTCCCGCGTGTCTTGCCGTCACCGGGTCCCGGCCTGCCAGGGCGCGGGATTCCGGTTCTATAGCCATAGCAGATAGTGAGCCCCAGACCGACACGGAGAGGGGCTCACTCTCTGTGGCGGACGCCCCCGTGTCCTGACTGCCGGTCGGCGGGTCCGTGGACATGGGGGGGTCCTGTTCCGACAGGCTAGCTTGTCGAGCTAACCGTTGGCGGAGGCTCTTAACAGTGAAGCGGACGCAATGTCCGCATGAGCCGGGGTTTTCGATAGCGCCTCGGGCGTGTTCCAGCCCGAGGCAGGACGAACAGACCTGGTGTGTGTCTGTGCCTGATATCTTCAACCCGCAGCCGCAGAGTCGAGCCACCTAGTCCCTGACTCCTCTGGTGTGAGGGAGAGGGGCGTCCATCTTGGCCGCCTCGTGGCGTGGAGAGGGCCCGCTCTCGACAGGTGGGACGGGAGAAAAGATAAAACCACCTTGTCCTTAATCCGGAGAAAAGGACAGTGTGGGTCTTTTATTCCCGGAGAATACTGACTGGTGTGGCAGTATGCTCCTTTTTAATCATTTTCCCCTCCGTGGAGGAGAGAAAAGAAAAAACTTCCTCACTACCGTGGTGTCGGTAGAGAGGGAGCGAGCTAGCAACAGGTGTGCTGCTAGCTTAAAAAAAAAAAATCGGACCTACCTTACTTTCCGGGGAAGAGAAGGGCGAGGTCGATTTTAATACTAACTGGCGTTAGTACTACCGTCTTCCTGCAAAGCAGAAGGAGTAGCCGGCGAGCGCCCGTCGACCGAAATGGGAATTTGGGTTCAGTCTGTGGACAGTGAAGCTTGCCCGGCTACTGTAGAGATGTGCTCTGAAGCGAGAAGAGGTGTTTGAATGACGCATGCGTTGTGGAGCAAGCTACTTATAGGGGGTGACTTCCCCTGACGCTGACGTCAAGATCACCAGCCAATCTGGATTGGCGTAATGAGATTGATGCTTCTGTTTGCTCCGCGATGAGGCGCATCCCATAGTGAGACATCGAACGGAGTGTTATGAATGAGAACTATTGTTTTCTGCTTCGCTCTAATGCATTATTTTTGCCGGAAGTGGGCAGGGCAGTAATTTAGACCGGAAGTGATGTTAGTGCCCTCATACCATATTTTTCTAGAAAAAACCCTGATACTATAATACTCTATAAACACTCTTTATATTGCATCTACGATAATGAATGTTGGACATGGGATGCATTTTTTGTTTGGTCAAAACTAATTAAGGAAAATGTAATTCCTGCCCTTGCAATTTGAATTATATTATTGATTTTCTCCTCCGTGTTAGCTTGATGAGTCTGGTAACACATAACACAGAATAATATGGACTCTAGAATTAATAAATTAAATACTTACTAGCAAAATACTTTGCTGAAATGCAACTTTCAAAATCAAAAATGATCTTCAGTCAGCAGTATAAATATGAATTATCATATAACCTAATCCCTAATTGTTTTCTTAGATTTAGAATACCATTCTACTATAATATTTGTTATTATAAAGAAAACTGGCATTGCAGCGGGTGACCTGAATAGCAGGTGCCAATGCCATTCCCTGGTTCAGATACTTGTTTAAGTCTTTTCAATAACTGATAAACAAAGAATTGTAACTACTCAACTACAACATACAAAAGTCCAAAAAAACAACAACACTGCTTTCTTGTAGTGAAGTAACACTGCCAAACCATGTTGAAAATATTTTTCCTTGTGTTGTTGTAGCTGTTTGAACGGGAAAGCTCTGACTCGAAGACCTGGTATGAGGCCAGGGATTTCTGCATGGCCCTCGGGGGGGACCTGCTCAGTATCCACAGTTCTGAGGAGCTAAAATCAATACAAACACGGTACAGTATGAACTGTCAAAGTACTACAATAAAAATATACTGGTTAATGCAAAAGATAAGGGTCACCTAGTCAGTCAACAGAGCACTGGGGCATCCATCTACAGATTACTTCTAAATTAGGCAAAATGTTGTTCTTTTAATGTGTTTTAAACGTTTTGATAATTATGATAATATAATCATAATTTATATATTGTTCAGATATGATTCTGGAAGAACGTGGATTGGACTTAGTGCCCCTGACCCAACAACCGGTTATGTGTGGAGCGATGGATCTCCCGTGAGTAACCAGTATTCTAGTTTAATCGCTGTAACATTTAGTTAAGAATAACTTTATTACAATTATTATGTGTTTTTCTCTTGTTTTTACAGCTGCATTTTCAACACTGGGAGGTTGGAGAGCCTAACAACAGAAACAACGCAGAATCTTGCACTGAAATGCAAATGTATAGTGTTTGGAAATGGAACGATGTGCACTGTGAGAGGTACCGTAATTGGCTATGCCAGATCCGTGCAGGTAAGATGAGGAACTGAAACCATTTAGTTTGTTTACAATTTTTTCAAAGAAGAGCTTGTCACTCTTTTGTTACTGTTAATCATAATTCCCTAGGGTATTTTGGTAAACTCAACCTAAAGCGGCCTAATATCCCTCCAGTGCTCTGTTTAGAGTTCTGAGTAAAATGTTCTTCTGTCTATCTTCTTACAGGAGTAACTCCAAATCCAACCCCAGGCCCGGTCACTCCTGGTAAGTGGGCCATTTCATAACCATATAGAAAATACCAAACTTAACTGTGTATTGTATGCTTTAAATTGCTTCTGGTACATCACTGTGGGTTGATCCTCATTTAAAAGTAGTATTAAGTTGACCATGTTTACTTTATACACTGAACAAAAATATAAATGCAACACTTTTGTTTTTGCTCCCATTTGAACTCAAAGATCTAAAACATTTTCTATATACACAAAATAACCATTTCTCTCATATTGTTCACAAATCTGAAAAGATCTGATAGTGAGCACTTCTCCTTTGCCGAGATAATCCATCCCACCTCACAGGTGTGGCATATCAAGATGCTGATTAGACAGCATGATTATTGCACAGGTGTGCCTTAGGCTGGCCACAATAAAAGGCCACTCTAAAATGTTCAGTTGTATCACACAGCACAATGCCACAGATGTCGCAAGTTTTGAGGGAGCGTGCAATTGGCATGCTGACAGCAGGAATGTCCACCAGAGCTGTTGTCCATGAATTGAATGTTCATTTCTCTACCATAAGCCATCTCCAAAGGCGTTTCCAAGAATTTGGCAGTACATCCAACCGGCCTCACAACCGCAGACCACGTGTTACCACACCAGCCCAGGACCTCCACATCCAGCATGTTCACCTCCAAGATCGTCTGAGACCAGCCACTCGGAGAGCTGCTGCAACAATCGGTTTGCATAACCAAATAATTTCTGCACAAACTGTCAGAAACCGTCTCAGGGAAGCTCATCTGCATGCTCGTCGTCCTTATCGGGGTCTCGACCTGACTCCGGTTCGTCGTCGTAACCGACTTGAGTGGGCAAATGCTCACATTCGATGGCGTCTGGCACGTTGGAGAGGTGTTCTCTTCACGGATGAATCCCGGTTTTCACTGTTCAGGGCAGATGGCAGACAGCGTGTGTGGCGTCGTGTGGGTGAGCGGTTTTCTGATGTCAATGTTGTGAATCGAGTGGCCCATGGTGGTGGTGGGGTTATGGTATGGGCAGGCGTATGTTATGGATGACAAACACAGGTGCATTTTATTGATGGCATTGTGAATGCACAGAGATACCGTGACGAGATCCTGAGGCCCATTGTTGTGCCATTCATCCACGACCATCACCTCATGTTGCAGCATGATAATGCACGGCCCCATGTTGCAAGGATCTGTACACAATTCCTGGAGGCTGAAAACATCCCAGTTCTTGCATGGCCAGCATACTCACCGGACATGTCACCCATTGAGCATGTTTGGGATGCTCTGGATCGGCGTATACGACAGCGTGTTCCAGTTCCTGCCAATATCCAGCAACTTGGCACAGCCATTGAAGAGGAGTGGACCAACATTCCACAGGCCACAATCAACAACCTGATCAACTCAATGCGAAGGAGATGTGTTGCACTGCGTGAGGCAAATGGTGGTCACACCTGATACTGACTGGTTTTTGGACCCCCCCCAGACCAGACCCGGCGGCAGACATACATCTGTGGGCGGGCATTTCATTTACCAGGGCGGGCCCACCACCCGACCACCAGGCCCCACCTCATTTTAACGTAACATATGTGCATATATAGTTGCAGACAGATTTAGGCGTTATGTTTGTGCACGCAATGAAACCTTTTGAGCATAGGAAATGTACACAATAGATGCACAAAAATAACGCTACTTCAGCACCATGGATGGATTACCTATGAGTAATTTAAAACATTGAATTACATTACAGAAAAAAGCTGTGAGAATGCTGCATAATGTACTAAGAAAAAACAATGTATTGAGTCAAGGCTGTTAACATTTAAAGATTTAATAGAATATCAGACGGCTTTAGTTATGCAGCAAAAAACAGAATACTGCCAGAAAATATACAAATATAATATGCAAATGTGTTTTAATTTCAGAGGATGAGCATCAGGAGGAAATTACATGTTAAACATCAGTTTGCACGAACTACTTTAAAGCAGAGGTGTGTCTCTTGGCGTAAAGAAGTGGAATTAAACAAATAACAAATATATTGGCAAACATACAGTGAAAAGAACACACTGAAAAATACCCAATATTTTGTTCATATTAAAGCTTGAAAACAACGGCTTAGTCTACATCGTGATATGATTGTTTGCTACTTACACGATGTACTCAGGGTGGGCCTAATAAAGCTGTAGCCGACGTTTCCCAGATGAATGGAACCTCCTCAGCAACATCTCTTTCCACTCATTCTTGCATTTTTTTTGTCAGGTCCTTCTCGAAACCAAGTTGGATTAAATTTGCTTTCCGAGTGTGAGACATGCTCCTTCGGTGCTCACTGAAAACGTTTTTCAGTGTGGAAAAAGAGTTCTCACATAAAGCTGTCGAAGCTCCAAAGGTAAGTGAAACCTTAAATGCGGTGAGAACACTTGGCATTGCCTCAAGCGTCGTGTGGAGATGACCAAGTATGTTTTTCAATGTCCATTTCCCATCCTCTGGTGGTGTGATGCTGTCCACGTGTTTAAGAATCAGCTTTTTGGCCACAATGAACTCAGCATCCACGAGCGTGGTTCCAGTCAGTTTAAGCAAAGGTTCCACTTTTTCGGGCTCCAGGAAGAAGCTGCTTTCCGGGTTGAGTGAAGCAATAGCCTCCATGAATGCGCTGTTTCGCTCTCCAAAGCGGCGCGCAATTTCTCCCGTAACTGCATCAATGCAGCTGTAAAACAGCCGCCGTTTCTCTGTCATCTGGTTGTTTTCTTGTGTTCCCACTCCCACTGTCTCTTCAATAACATAATCCTCCAAAGTTGTGTTAAGAGTTCGCCTTCTCTTGGTGGGACCGGGATGGATAGTATCATCCGCTCTCTCCTGTGCGCACTCACTCCACATCTCCGTGAACACCTTTTCGGTGCGCAGGGCCTCAACACACTCTTTGGCAGTGTTGACAAGCTGTACTGCCGTTTCAAGGTCCATTTCCTCTGACTGCATCATCCTGTTAGCTGGCTCAAGCAGGGACAATATCTTGCATATTATCTGGGTGTGGAATTTAAAGCTTGGCTTTAAAATTCTGCTCAGCAAGCCTGCTGCCTCCATCCTCAAGTCAGCTGGAAATGATGCAGAGTTTTCAACATGTCGTAGTAGTTCCACTATATCCTGAAAATATTTCAGAATAATCTGAACAGTGGCCAGGTGCCCTGTCCAGCGCTGTTCGAGTAAACGCTTCAGCGTGTTTCCCTGGTAATGTGCAGCAACGGTGGGCTTTCGTGTGAACTTGTAGAGGACATTACAGATGTTGAATAAATCCTCAATGGCTCTCTCACCGGACATGGCGTGAACAACGACCAAGTGTAGCTGGTGGTTGAAGAAGTGCACATATGGGATTTCTCTGCCCAGTTCATCTTGAAGGAGTCTTTGAACCCCACCGTGTCTCCCCGACATAAGACTTGCCCCATCGTATACCTGGCGGAGAATTGTGTCTGTGCTCAGGCCAGCTTTGCGTATTTCATCAATGAGTGTCTGTGTGAGGGTTTTTGCATCACCTGCAACTGCTGTGGCGATTGTCAAGAGCCTCTCTTTTATGACATAGTTCTCATCAACAAAACGCAGTACAATTGAAATGTTTTCACAGCCTGTTGGGTCTCGGGTTCCATCCATTTTGACAGTGTAAAAGGAGTCGCCTATTTCCTCAACAATATGCTCCGTTACAACTTTGCTCATCAGGTCATTTATTTCGTTTTGTATATCATGGCTTATATAGGAAGCATTTTTGGGAATGGTGGGGGCAATTTTCGCGAGTTCTGGGTCCTTTTCGATGGTATACTCAAACAATGACAAAAATAACCCACTGCCAAACTTGGACATGCACTCTAAAGAGTCGTGGTCACCTCGGAAAGGAAGATTGCTGGTAGAGAGAAAAGTCACAATGTCAATAATGGAGCCCACGTAATATTTGTTACGAGCCAGCTGATCTTTGTTGACAAGAGTTGTGATTTCCTGACCAGTCTCGATGCGCATTTGTTTTTCTCTCCACAATTTCTCACACACTAAATGTTCCTTGGAAGAGCTGTGTTTGCTAAGACCCGTGCCCTTTTGTAAGGCATGCTTCCAGTCTTTGAAGCCTTTTATGGTGAACGATGAGTCATGATGATGAGCCTTAAACGTTCTGCATGGGAAACAGTACGCAGCATCGCCTTTTACGGAGTATTCAAGCCAGGGTCGGTTTTGGTACCATGAGCTGGCAAAACTACGGTTTTTCCCGGAGAAGAGCCGAGAGGGGAAACTATCCAGGACTACCTGTTTTGGTGTATCCACGCCAAGGTCCTCTGGAACTAGAAAACTAAAATCTCCAAGATCACGAGCGTTTCGAATGGGAGCTGGGCCTGGGCTGCTAATGGATGAACTGCTGCTGCTGCCCGGCTCCGAAGAGGCTTCGTCTGCAGCCTGTCCTCCTACAAAAAACGACCATATAGGTCGATTGTTCAGCAGCTAAATACGACCGAGAGTCACGTTTTAAAGTGTAGCACCTCTAGTGGTCGTGTAAGAAACAACATGCTCCTGTCGATTGCAAACGCTCCGGAGGGTCGTTTATTCACAAATAACCCTCTCTGGAAAATCCTAAATTGTGGAATAGTTTGGCCATTAAAATGCTTTTTTATTAGATTTCTAGCGAGAAGTGTATATTGTACTTTTATAATCTACGTCCAGTGGATGTGTAGGATCTACAGTTTGATAGATATACGAAGATGATTTGAGGTCTCGCCAGGAGAACGTGTACTGTATATGGGGCAACTTCCATGTAAAGTTAGCGTGGGTGAAAACAGTATTTCCGGTCTCGAAGTTTTCATAATAAAACCGGAAGTATTCCCCACACTGTCAAATGATTACACAGTGATATCTCCATTACTCATCCACTAAAAAACATCAGTTTATCCTTGTTAATTACACAATATTGATTGGTGTAAATTGTGTACAATGCTTTTGTGTTTTTAACCTTCGATTCGGAGAAACAAATTGTTTTTTCGGAGTTTAGACACTACAGAGTTTCCGAAGACACTACACTACCCAGAATCCCCAGCTATCGTTTGGGACTACAACATCCGCCTTGCTTTACAAACCTTGTGATTAGCCCTCAAGCTCTGTGATTGGATATTGGAGTGGCAGTGCGACAAGGTTACGCTGTCAAACAGCTCTTTGAAATGGAATGGAACCACGCCAGACTATCCAAAACTGGACTTGGACGGGTCCAGCCCGGCCCTCCCCCCCAGAATTACACTTGCTGGCTATTGTGTGTTTCGCAACATGTTCTATGGCACGTCTCTACTGGGAAATGTAGTTTTAAAAGACGTTTTCGTATTTCCCACAATTAGAAGTTGCCAGTATTAAACTGTATACATCCCTGGAGGTTTAGGGGACACGAAACACATTGGTGTTATCAAATTTAAAACATATAATTAATACATGGGTGAAAATTGCTTGTGTCCATAATGGGCAGCATTAATACCACATGACAGCTAAGGTCAGAAGAGCTTTATTTAACAGCTGGTCTTATGTATGTGACCCCTCCTGTTGTTAATTGATAAGCCTGAAACATGCACTTGTCAAGGTTCAGCTGCACATTTAGCAAATATGGCAGTAGCCATCGATCATCTTAAGTTAAGATACTTTATTGATCCCAAGTTGGGAAATGTTTTTGTTACAGCAGCATGTACTACTTTGTTCTACTCCACTACAATTCAGAGGTTAACCTGGTATTTGTACTCTACTACATTTATTTTTGTTACTTTGCAGATTCTGATTAATGATGTGAAATATAAACAACCCTTACATCAGACTTTAGTTACACCTGAGTAAAATTCAGCCTTATCAGTTTGTCTGTTTTGCACATCCTCCTGTTAATATCTTTGGACGTCCTGCACTAAACTGTTTTATTGTAGAGATCACTACAGTATCTTCTTGATATTTTCCATTCTATATTTCTATCATTGACCCTTATTTTGTATGTAGGCTACTCTTAATATTTAAATGTTTTCATCAAATATAACTTATTCAACAACTAAATTCAATAACGTGCTTTAACCACTAGGAGGTGCGGTTTAGACAACCTGATCTCACCAGAATGCGTGACTCCACCACGACTCCTTAACACCACAATGCGTGGTGGAGTCACGAACTTTGTTACATTTGCGTGTCGGCACCACGCAAACAACCCCAATGTAAAGTGAATGAGGCTCCTTTGTCGTGGTGCACACACGCATTTCTACAACGTGCATTGTGTGTAATGCAACTGTTATTTTTATTAAATTAGTTAGTTTTTAAGGAAGGCCAGAGCTTCAGCTGTGTCAAATAGATTGTTCCCTTCAGTTAACGTTATTTAAAAGATAATGATCATGTCCCCTGTATTGTATTACGAGCGTCCATTCCCATTGGATAACGGAGAATTTTACACCCGGAAGTAAGTAGCCTATTCTCCTTACTGTCGATTGATTTTACAGTGATATCTGCACTACTCATCGACTAAAAAACACCACATTGTCCTTGTTAATTACACAACATTGATTGGTTTGAATTGTGTACAATGCTTTTGTATTTTCCCCCTTCGATTCGGAGAAACAAATATATTTTCGGAGTTTTTGGACGGCAGAAGACACTACACTACCCAGAATCCTCAGCTATCGTTTGGGACTACACCATGAACCCCGTGATCAGTCCTCAAGTTCTTTGATTGGTTGACCTCCAACTGCATTCCATATGAAAAAAAACGTTTCGTAAAAGAGAAAATCATACTTTATTCAGCAGTGCTTGCTTTACTCTTTGATAGTCATCACATGAATGCATTGTAAAAAAAAAAACACACACAACTCAACTCTCGCGCTCAGAATTTCATAGCAAAATAAAAAATTATATTATACTAATGTTTCAACATAGTTTAATACAAAAATAAATGGTATGACAAAGCCCTACAAATAACAACAATAAAAATAATAATACAAACATTTAAAAAATATTTTTATATAATAATTTTTTTTAATCAGCCCTGATTTCTGGGCGGGCTCAAATCCTGGATGGGCGGGCCCGGCCCCATGGGGCCCGCTCATGACGCCGGGCCTGCCCCAGACCCCCCCAATAAAGCAAAACTGCACGTTTCAGAGTGGCCTTTTATTGTGGCCAGCCTAACCCCCTAAACGCACCAGGAGCGTCTGCGCTGCGTTACGGCCGCGCCGCGGCGTTCGCAAAGATCGCGGCCACTCTAGTCAATGGGTGCTATTCCACCAGACACACCGCGCTGCGCCGCGGCTCGAAGCGTCCCAGAAGCTCCTCGCCGCAAGGAATTTCTAAAATATAGGATGAATCCTATTTTTGACTTATTTTTGATTTATCAACAACAACTGCGAGGCTGCACACACGACGCTCCGCTTCCGCAACGTTTTGAAACGTGCCTGGTGTGTTAGGTCGCAGGAGGATGTCGCAGCGTGGCGCAGACGCAGCACGGCGCAGACGCTCCTGGTGTGTTTAGGGGTAAGGCACACCTGTGCAATAATCATGCTGTCTAATCAGCATCTTGATTTGCCACACTTGAGGTGGGATGGATTATCTCGGCAAAGGAGAAGTGCTGACTATCACAGATTTTTTCAGATTTGTGAACAATATTTGAGAGAAATGGTTATTTTATGTATATAGAAAATGTTTTAGATCTTTGAGTTCATCTGATGAAAAATGGGAGCAAAAACAAAAGTGTTGCATTTATATTTTTGTTCAGTGTAGTATGGAAAGTTAGCTTGCTTACTGAACACAGATGAGCCTGATGGAAATGTTAGTTTTGTAGCTTTTTTCATAAGGATTGGACAAATTACAATTGTAACCGATAGATAGATATATATTATCCCAAGTTGGGAAATTATTTTTGACAGAGGTTATGCTAGATAAAAAAATCAATGGTAATGATTTAGATATATTTCACTGGACAAGAGAACACTTTTCACACGCTGGTGGGGCTGGGAAACTCACAATGGACTATCAAAGTGAGAAGGATTAACCCTCTGAGAATCATGAATGTCTCTACAACTTATAAAGCCAAGCCACTTGAATGGCCATAAAGCAACTGAAATCTGGACAAGCTGTACACATTATCTGTAATAGAAATATATTTGTGACATGTTTTCAGACTACAATAGGACCTCAGACGGGTGGCTAGAATGGAATGGGAATCAGTATTATATTAACGAGAATACGATGGCTATGGAAGAAGCTCGTCACTTCTGCCAAAAAAGGCATAGTGACTTGGTAACGATCAACAATGAAGCTGAAAGAGTCTTTTTATGGAAACAGGTGAGTGACATTTTTTCTACATGAATGACTTTACCCATTGGCCATAGCATTTAAACTAACAACATACTGCAAAGTAAGTACTGCTGGTCTTACTTTTGCCCTTTGTCTGTGTGTAGGTGTCCAGAACTCATAGTTTGTACTGGATAGGCCTGTACGTAGATCTTGATGGAACATATGGGTAAGCATTACTCAAATAATGAATATAGGACTAAACAAAAAAGGAAGAAAAGTATAAAAACTGCGACATGTGGATGATGTACAGTGGGGCAAAAAAGTATTTAGTCTGCCACCAATTGTGCAAGTTCTCCCACTTAAAGAGATGAGAGAGGCCGGTAATTTTCATCCTAGGTATACCTCAACTATGAGAGACAAAATGAGAAATAAAATCGAGAAAATCACATTGCCTGATTTTTAAAGAATTTATTTGCAAATTATGGTGGAAAATAAGTATTTGGTCAATAACAAAAGTTCATCTCAATACTTTGTTATATACCCTTTGTTGGCAATGACAGAGGTCAAACGTTTTCTGTAAGTCTTCACAAGGTTTTCACACACTGTTGCTGGTATTTTGGCCCATTCCTCCATGCAGATCTCCTCCAGAGCAGTGATGTTTTGGGGCTGTCGCTGGGCAACACAGACTTTCAACTCCCTCCAAAGATTTTCTATGGGGTTGAGATCTGGAGACTGGTTAGGCCACTCCAGGACCTTGAAATGCTTCTTACGAAGCCACTCCTTCGTTGCCCGGGCGGTGTGTTTGGGATCATTGTCATGCTGAAAGACCCAGCCACGTTTCATCTTCAATGCCCTTGCTGATGGAAGGAGGTTGTCACTCAAAATCTCACGATACATGGCCCCATTCATTCTTTCCTTTACACGGATCAGTCATCCTGGTCCCTTTGCAGAAAAACAGCCCCAAAGCATGATGTTTCCACCCCCATGTTTCACAGTAGCTATGGTGTTCTTTGGATGCAACTCAGCATTCTTTCTCCTCCAAACACGTCTAGTTGAGTTTTTACCAAAAAGTTCTATTTTGGTTTCATCTGACCATATGACATTCTCCCAATCCTCTTCTGGATCATCTAAATGCTCTCTAGCAAACTTCAGACAGGCCTGGACTGGCTTAAGCAGGGGGACACGTCTGGCACTGCAGGATTTGAGTCCCTGGCGGCTTAGTGTGTTACTGATGGTAGCCTTGGTTACTTTGGTCCCAGCTCTCTGCAGGTCATTGACTAGGTCCCCCCGTGTGGTTCAGGGATTTTTGCTAATCGTTCTTGTGATCATTTTGACCCCACGGGGTGAGATCTTGCGTGGAGCCCCAGATCGAGGGAGATTATCAGTGGTCTTGTATGGCTTCCATTTTCTAATAATTGCTCCCACAGTTGATTTCTTCACACCAAGCTGCTTACCTATTGCAGATTCAGTCTTCCCAGCCTGGTGCAGGTCTACAATTTTGTTTCTGGTGTCCTTTGACAGCTCTTTGGTCTTGGCCATAGTGGAGTTTGGAGTGTGACTGTTTGAGGTTGTGGACAGGTGTCTTTTATACTGATAACGAGTTCAAACAGGTGCCATTAATACAGTTAACAAGTGGAGGATAGAGGAGGCTCTTAAAGAAGAAGTTACAGGTCTGTAAGAGCCAGAAATCTTGTTTGTTTGTAGGTGACCAAATACTTATTTTACCGAGGAATTTACCAATTAATTCATTAAAAATCCTACAATGTGATTTCCTGGATTCTTTCCCCCCATTCTGTCTCTCATAGTTGAAGTGTACCTAGGATGAAAATTGCAGGCCTCTCTCATCTTTTTAAGTGGGAGAACTTGCACAATTGGTGGCTTGACTAAATACTTTTTTGCACCACTGTAACTACTTGAATGTTAGATTAGTAAACTAAATATTAATTAACTTTTAGATTTGTTTTGGTCTTCACCAACTCTGGAATGGACACATCAGTTTGTTGAGCATGATAGATGCTCCATTTTGTTCACCAGCTTCTAACTTTAAGTGTCTGCCGTTTAGTGGCGGGCAGGTGGTATACTGTCGGTTCATCCAAAAAACTGCTTTCTGCCATTGCTGGTAAGGCAGATGATAAGAAAATATTGATCAAAAGGAGTCTAAAGGGCTTTGGAGAGCTGAGGGGGACTGCTGGGTTGGGCAGTAGTTATGTGGATTGTCCTTACAAGCAACCTCTTACACATTGCATTCTTTTTCTGAAAATGTGCAAAGACAAAAATATATAGATATCAATTATCAAGCAGTCAAATTACTTCTTTGCACAAAATCTAGGTTCTCATTCATAACACTCCGTTCGATGTCTCACTATGGGATGCGCCTCATCGCGGAGCAAACAGAAGCATCAATCTCATTACGCCAATCCTGATTGGCCGGTGATTCTTGACGTCAACGTCAGGGGAAATCACCCCCTATAAGTAGCCTGCGCCACGACGCATGCGTCATTCAAACACCTCTTCTCGCTTCAGAGCACATCTCGAACGGTAGCCGGGCTAGCTTAACAGTCCACAGACTGAACCCAAAGCTAATTTCGGTCGACGGGCGTTAGCCGGCTACCCGATTCTCTCACAGAAGAGTATTATAGTCAACCTCGCCGTTCTTCCTCTGGAGTAAGGTAAGGTTTTGACTTCAAGTTAGCAACACACCAGTTGCTAACTTGTGTTTTTTCCCTCACTACCGACACCACGGTACCGAGGACACTTTTTTCTTCTCTCTTCCACGGAGGAGAAAAGGATTACAGGAATATTACCATACCAGGTAATATCCTTGAGAGAAAAAAGACCCACGCTGTCCTTTTTTCCCCCGGATTAAAGACAGATCGGTAAACATTTTTTTCTCAAACGTACCTGTCATGAGCGGACCCTCTCCACGCCTCACGGCGAACGAGATGGATGCCTCTCCCCCTCACACCAGAGGAGTCAGGAACTCGGAGGCTCGGCGCTGCGGTTGCAGGTTGAAAGTGTCAGGCACAGACTCACACCAGATCTGTTCGTCCTGCCTCGGGCTGGAACACGCCCAGGAGGCCATCGACAACCCCGGCTCGTGCGGACATTGTGCCCGCCTCACCGTGAAGAGCCTCCACCGAAGGTTAGCGCAACAAGTTAACCTGTCGGGACGGGACCCCCTCATGTCCACTGATCCGCCGACCGGCAATCAAGACACGGGGACGTCTGCCGCAGAGATGGAGCCCCTCACCGCGGTCTGGGGCTCACCGACAGCGGCACCCGCAGAACCGGAATCCCAGGAAGCGTCATATCAGGCCGAGATCCGGTGGCGGCAAGAAACGCGGGAACGGGGCCCCACGCTATACCAAGCTGGGGCTCCCGACTGGACCTCACCACGGTTTCACCCGCGGAAGATGTCCTGGAGTTAGACTGCATGGAGGACGAAGAGTACACCTCTGAGTTCCTCCTGTCTGACTCGGATGAGCAGGAAGACGACATCTTCATGTCATCGACTCAGGCTGCAAAGCCGGGAGCGATGGCTGCTCCCCCGGGCGACAGCACACCAGCTTCGCCCTGTCTCAGTATGGACCTACAAGCCGTGTGTCAGCGCGCTGCGGCCAAACTAGACATCCCATGGCCCGAAGTGGCCAAGGAGACCTCCAGGTCCCGTTACGAGGGAAAACTTTTTTCCCAAACAACGAGGGCAAAGAGGCAACTCCTCCCGGTCTTCCCGGAGATGTTGGATGAGGTGTCGGTCTCGTGGAGAGACCGGCCCTTTAGCAACAAGGCCCCAATCCAGGGTGCCCACTCCCTTGACTGTGACGGTATGGAGAGGCTTGGCCTGCTCCACATACCACCTATGGAACCGACCTCCTACCGAGGATGGGCCAGCCGCCAAGCAGGAACCCCACGCTGCCAGCAAAAACGGACCGATTCCAGTCTATCATGACGGAACGGGCCTACAGAGCCGCAGCATTGTCCGCCAGGGCTCTGAACGTTTCCTCGATGCTAACCGCCTACCAAGCGGAGCTCTGTGAGGATATGTCGAGCAATCCTGGACCGGCCACTCTGGACGAGATAGCCGCCGTCACAGACATTTGTCTCCGTGTCCAACTCTGCGCCGTCCAGGCCAAGGGCAAGGTAATGGGGATCATGGTGGTGCAGGAAAGAGCTAGATGGCTCAACCTCACCAACCTCCCAGACCGGGAAAAGGAAGAAGTGCTTGACATGCCCATCGTTCCCGAGGGGATTTTCGGCTCCGCTCTCGCTTCCATGCAAAGGAAGTGCGAGTCGAAAAAGAAGGAAGACGAGGCTCTCCACCTTTGTCTCCCTCGAAGGGTCCAGCCGCGGCCTTTGCAACGGCGGCCCTTCGCCCACGCTGCACCGCGCTCTGCTGGGTTCAAAGTACCAGGACAGCAGAGGGCGCAGCCCGCCCCGAGTCCCCAGCTCAGGCAGGAGACGAGGGCGAGTTGGTCTAGAAAATCGGCTCCGGCTCCGGCTGTAGCCCAGGCACAGCCGACCCAGAATTTCGGCCAGCAGGCGAGGAAGAAGAAGCGAGCGGCCTGACAGCCCCTCCTTCTCCCCTCCGTGACGGAGCTGGAAGTTCCTTCCCCGGCTCTAAATGTGTCCCCGCCGCCTCGAGAGATGCCTCAACGCCATCCTCAAGTCCGCACAAGACACATGTCACATCGTTATTGTCTGAATAAACCATTTTCCGCTGACGCATCCAGGCTCCGGCCAAGGGCGCAGCCCAAAAAAATGAAAAGAAAGACAATAAACAGTCCGTTAACCATAAATCCCCTTCTGAGAGCAGCTACGGCCTCTCTCAAAAGGCGGATAATAAACGGGTCTGTGAAGGCACCACCGCCACGCGCATGTGCAGTGCCGGTTGGGGCTTTAAGGGCACTACCGCCACGTGCGTACGCAGTGCCGGCTAGAGCTGTAAAGAACGGCCCGTCAATCCTTCCCCTTTCAAGAGCAGCTACGGCGTCTCTCAAAGGACGGATTATTGACGGGTCCGTGAAGCCACCGCCACACACATGCGCAGTGCCGGCTGGGGCTTTAAGGGCACCACCGGCACGCGCAGGCGCAGTGCCGACTGGAGCCGTGAGGGCACCACCGGCACACACATGCGCAGTACCGGCTGGAGCTGAAAAGGCACCTCCGTCACGCACATGCGCAGTGCCGGTCGGAGCCATAAGAGTGACATCCCAGCTGGCTCTAAGGAGCATACAGCAGGGGATACTCACGATGTCTGCCTGGGCTTCTCAAAACAGTTATAATTTATCTGTTTTCACAAGCCCAGAGAGAGTCAACCCACATTCTGGAGAGAAGGGTTCTCTCTCTCCCAGAAAGAAGGGTTTTATCTATAAAACCCACCGGGCGGAGTCAGAATACGGAGGAGAATGTCCTCGTAAAGCACCCGCTCAACATGGGCCTCATAATAAAACTAAACCCCGAACGCCACGGCTTACGGAGAGTTTTGGTGATTATGAAATGCGTAGTGGCACTACACCCGACTTTTCCAGTGCGGGACGCGCCTACGGGTGCAGTCCTTTCACGGAAGGTGGTCACCACGGACGCAGGTCAGACGGGCTGATAGGGGATTTACGAAGGTCGCCCGGTGAGAGGTCTCTAGAACAGAGACTTCCAGCGGGCACGCGTAAATTACCCGGAGCTTTTAGCGGTGTTCCCCACCCAAAAATGCTTCCTGCCTTCTCTCAGAGGACTTCATGTCCCCGTGAGGATAGACAACACGATATCGTGTATGAACCGCCAGGGGAGTTTGCGTTGTCTCCAGTCACACACACTGGCACACAAACTGATCCCTTGCAGCGGCAGACGTCTCCTCTATCTGAGAACGACACAAGTACCGGGAGTTATGCACCTAGGGACAGAATTACTGTCAAAGGGTGCACCACTCTATGCACACTGGACTCCTCATCCAAGGATCGAGAGTCCGCTGTGGGTGCGGAGCCGCGTTAAATCTGTTCGCAAGGGGAGAAAATGCTCAATGACAGCTGTTCTCTTTAATGCACGATTTAAACGCACCGTTAGGCGGGGACGCACTCGTACACGATTGACCTCCGGGTCCTCTGTACACGTTCCCACCCCTGGTTCTGTTCCCCTTAACTCCGGCCAGAGTGAAAGAGCAACGCCACACACGTACTCTGATGTTTCCACCCTAGCCCGCAATATACGGGCTGGCGGGGATATATCAGCTGTTGTGCGGGCAGCCATGGCAGCCCCCACCACGCAGAGACAGATTGTCTCAGGCGGGGAGGGCGATCCTTCACCCACGCCCAGAGCACGGGGCACTATGGGCCTGACCCGTGAGTGGTACAATCTGAATACAGTGGGACTCCCGCAGAAGGTGATAAACACTATTCAGAGTGCGAGAGCTTCCTCCACCAGGTCTCTTTACGACTGTAAGTGGAGGGTGTTTGAGGAGTGGTGCCTTCAAGAAGGGCACATCTCTTTTCAATGTCCTGTCGGGGTGATTTTATCATTCCTACAGGATTTGATCGATAAACACAGAGCTTTTTCCACGATCAAGGTATACCTGGCTGCTATTGCTGCATGCCATGTGGGCTTTGAGGGTAAGACGGCTAGCCAACATCCTTTGGTTTGCCGTTTTATGAAGGGAGCGCGCAGGCTCCTCCCTGTCTCCAGGTCGCTGGTGCCCTTATGGGACCTGGCAGTGGTTTTAAATGGGCTCAAAATGACCCCATTTGAACCCCTGGAGGGAGCTGACATGAAACATCTGTCACTCAAGACAGTGCTGTTACTGGCCCTGGCATCCACTAAACGGGTCAGTGATATC
Source organism: Pseudochaenichthys georgianus (assembly GCF_902827115.2). Lineage (NCBI taxonomy): Eukaryota > Metazoa > Chordata > Actinopteri > Perciformes > Channichthyidae > Pseudochaenichthys > Pseudochaenichthys georgianus. The sequence goes on along the minus strand of NC_047519.1, from coordinate 31,012,202 downwards.
CATGCACTGTCTGTACATCCCTCATGCACTCAGTTCGCCCCAGGGCAAACGAGAGTGTTGTTGAAACCCAACCCCGCCTTTACACCAAAGGTGGCTGGTTCGTGTACCCCAATTGACATTGAGGCATTTCCTCCGCAGCTGGTTTCCTCCGGGGAGCAGCAGCAGGATCTATTGTGTCCAGTCCGGGCTTTGCACACATATATGGACAGATCAAAGGAGCTTCGTCTTAATGATCAACTCTTCGTGTCCTGGGCTGAACCTCACAAGGGTAAGCCTGTTACTAAGCAACGACTATCCCACTGGATCGTGGAGGCGATTGCTTTGGCCTATACGAGTCAGAATCTGCAAGCACCTTTGGGTCTGCTCACTCGACTCGGGGCCTGGCTACATCCTGGGCTTTGTTCAAGGGTGTTTCCATCCAGGATATCTGTGCGGCGGCAAGCTGGTCTTCGCCACTCACTTTTGTCCGCTTTTACAGGCTGGACGTCTCCGCTCCAAGCGTGGCCCGAGCAGTGCTGGGCACCTTGTTGAGTCGGGACTCCACCTGTTAAATTCTGGTTGATCGGTGATTTTCGAGATAAGCTCGTCTGGCAATACGGGAGCTACAATATCCCATAGTGAGACATCGAACGGAGTGTTATGAATGAGAACTATAGGTTACTTACGTAACCCCAGGACTCAGAGTAACATGAAGTGAGATGTCTCACCAGACGGCCCTCCTTGCTATGGTGAAGCGAGAAGAGGTGCTTATTTTGAATGACGCATGCGTCGTGGCGCAGGCTACGTATAGGGGGTGATTTCCCCTGACGTTGACGTCAAGAATCACCGGCCAATTAGGATTGGCGTAATGAGATTGATGCTTCTGTTTGCTCCGCGATGAGGCGCATCCCATAGTGAGACATCTCACTTCATGTTACTTTTAGAATGGGGTTACGTAAGTAACCTATAGTTTTTGTATGCCTGGATTTAAGGGCATAGCTCATTTTGTCATACTATTTTGCAATATAACAATTCTAACATTTAAATATGATAATGAAAATAATGGATATGTCTTTTACATTTCAAAAAGGTGGATGGATGGTACTCCAGTGGTGTTTCAAAGGTGGGATATAAATCGACCTGATTCTCAAAATTATTTTGAGAGCTGTGCTGTCATGAGTAACGATCTGGGTGAGTAACTTAAAATTGATTTTCTCTACTGGCATTCTTATATATATATGCATGTTATAAAGAATTCATCAATAGTAACAATTAAATGCATTTTTGCTAAACTGTTATTTGATTTTTTTTTATTGGCTTACAGGGTTCTGGCATGCTTATAATTGTGGGTATGAGCACAAGTCAATTTGCAAACGAACAGGCTCACCACCAGCCAACGCCACTGTAGCACCAACAGTTCTTCCAAAAGGCGGCTGTCCAAAAAACTGGAAACAATTTGACTTAAAGGTCAGAAGGCACTTTTTATTATTGTTATTGTTTTTGGCAGGGTGGGGATACAACCCATTTTTAGCATGAAATGGGCCTTCAATCTAACAAAGTATTTAACTCTTGTAGCTATATAAAAAAACTCAAAGCTGTTTTTAATTGTTCCCCTAGTGTTACAGCATCATTAATACACAGAAAGAGACGTTCAATGGAGCAGAGACACAATGCAGAGCAATGGGAGGAAAGTTGGCTTCAATTCTCTCAAGAAAAGCACAAGGTGTGTTTTATGGTTTTTTATAAAATTGTAGACCCTCCAGAAAAACGCGATTCTGCGATCGCAGAATTTACCGCAAAATGGCGCAGATTTTTAAAAGGCCGCATATTTATCCAAAGGCCGCATAATCCCCGCATTTTTCCACACAAAATTGAGGGGGAAAAAAGCTAACTCGTCTTGACGTGATGATGGTGATGATGATGATGATGATGATGATGATGATGATGATGATGAAGGTAAACAACACCGTAGAGCAGTGGTACTCAACCTTGTCCTAATCAGGAGCCACATTGACGAAAAAATATTTTTACAAGAGCCACAAACCAAAAACGCTCCTTTCCTCCCTGAAACCATTATGCATTTGAGAATATGGATAATAGTAATATGTTACTCAGGAATGAAAAGCATAATGTACAGTGCAATAACTGTGATTTATTATTTTCACTGCAACCACAAAACACACATTGCTGACTGCCCATAACAACAGATAACAGACAGCATGTTTAATGATCATCACAGGATGCCTCTGTCGCTCTTTCACTCGTATTAGTGTGGAATACGTTTTTTTGAGCAGTTCGGTTCTGTTTGAGTCTCGCCAGCTTTTCCGCCCTCAACTCTCCACCTTTCGGAAAGTCGGTACTGAACTTCGGGTGTTTTGTGTCGTGATGGCGCTGCAAAATGGACCTTTTTAAATTGTGAAATGACGTTGTCACAAAGCAGGCAGATGCATTTTCCCGAACCGGTGGAGACAAAGAAAAACTCGAGTTCCCAGTCCTCTTTAAATGTTCGATATTCCTCTTCATATTTTCGTTTCCTATATTCCTTTACCATTTTTGCATAGTGCTGTAAGCTATTTTTCCCAGTGTGACGGAGCAATTATCTTGCGCACCTGCAATCAGAGCGCGAAACCTGAAATAATTTGTGATTGGTTGTTCAGAGGGATGGGGGGGGCGGCTTAATAGACTGATGTGTGTGATGACTGATGTGTGACTGATGTGTCTGCTGACAATGTTTTTCATTTTTTTTTTTTTTTAAATGTAAAGAAAAATGTTTTTAAATGGGACTTAAAAGAGCCGCAGCTAGTCTTAAAGGAGCCGCATGCGGCTCGCGAGCCGTGGGTTGAGTATCGCTGCCGTAGAGTGAACGTGTGGAGCTCACACGAGAGAAAAAACATCAAGATGAAAAAATCGAATCCATCTCATTTACCGACGAACATTTCTGCTAAAGACCGGGCAAAGCAGTACCCCGATGTCTTGCACGAAAGTGGGGGGAAACTATTCTGCACCCCGCGCAACTGTGTGTTGGAGCCAAGCGGCAAACTCTGGGGAACAGCCGAGACGCCAATACGGAAGTGCCACACACTGCAGTTCATACATGGGCCGCTAGGGACTGGCTGCAAAAAGGAGCAATTTCCATAGACCCCCATGTTAAAATGCCCAACTTTACAGCAGAAAAAAACATGTTTCTACCCATGGATGCAATAAATCTTATTATCGATATAGTTAGATTCCACCTTCATGATTATGAATCTGTGAGTGCATTATTTTTTAACACGACCCTTTTATTTATATTAGGTCTTAAAGTTGTTGCATAAATTAGGGCGTGGTCACTTTGATGGACATGTATATGCCTCACTGTCAGCTAACAGCAACTTGTCCACTCTGCTAGGCTACAACCATAGAGGCTACAACGTTAGTTAGTCATAGTACTGTATTGACCCTTTAGCTTTAGCCGTGTTCGTGGTGATTGTGCCTTTTCTGGAATATTGTTACAAATACCAGACAATTAAAATGTCGTGCTGTGCGCTTGAATGTACTAACAGAACTTCCAAGAAGTCTAAAATGATAATATTATACATGTTAACCCCGTTCGCAGGTGTTTGTGTGCTTGGTAGCTTAGCTTGTTACTTATTAGCCAGCTAAGGACGTAACCCTTTATGCATACATATACATTTTAGTTTATGATTCAGCCTTGGGTAAGACTTTTATAGTCTATGGCTATGACGCCCATAATGCTAAACGGGAGCAAATGTTATTAGGGGACCCAATTATCCCAGTGGTGGCTGCCGGAGCTAACGGAGCCGCAGGGGGCTAGCTCCAGCCGGCGTCCCGGAGCTAGCCCACTGCGGCTCCGTTAGGTCCGGGCGGTGGAGTCCGTGTGTTCTCAAGGTGTGAATGACAAGCATTAAGAATAACAAAATATAGCTAATTCTCTTGCAGATTGTCTCATTTGATTATGAATGTAACGTTTATATAGGGGAACTACACTGTTAGCAGTAACTTGGTATGCATGTATTTCATGTTAGCTTAGCTTCTTAGCCTGAGCTAGCTCTGTTTACTTCCAGTTCGGAGGCAGCAGGTCCCGCCTCGGCTCCGCCTCTTTGCCCTTATTTGGAGCAGGCGGGATTAGACTCTGACGTTGCTGTCAAGCCGTTAGTGGCCGACTCCGCCTACTAAGGGCTTCACGGCAACTCTGCAGAATCCTATGGGTGACGTCACGGACACTACGTCCATTTATATATACAGTCTATGGTTGGAGCATAAGAGAACATCGACGGTGACGACCCACTTTGATTCATTCAAACATTCGAAAATGCTTTCTGCTGCTGCGGACAAGAAAGCCAAACAACTCACGTTCACCGAGGCATCAACCTCCAAAACCCTTTCGAGGGCTACAAGAAACGAGGTGAGAAGCCTACAAGATTGAAGCTGGTCAGATAACGAACAAGTAAATGAAAACAGAATGAGGCGGAGATGTGTGTGTGTGTGTGTGTGTGTGCGCGCGCGTGTGTGTGTGTGTGTGTGTGTGTGTGTGATTAAAATATCGCAATTGCTTTTACTGTGGTGACCACCTATTTAACCACTGGGACATAATTCAAACTTGGAACTACAGTTGCGGTTATTGTTCCCACACGGACATGTTATGGGTTACCTATAAATAGTGTGTGCCCTCTTGGCTCTCTCTCTTGTCGACCCGGGCTGCGACCTGACAACATGTCCTTTGCAGCTTGTGAATAAATTACTATTCTTGCACCTTCCTTGCACCGCCTCTGACTCCATATCTCTCGGCACAACACTATTTATAGGTAACCCATAACATGCCGCAGGTGAGGACCGGGCCATGGAACGGGCCATGAAAGGGGGCCGCAGGAGAGGGCAGGGGCCCTAACGAGGGCGAGGGCACCGGGGCCGGGCCGCAGTAGGTGTCGCGGAGAACCCAGCAGGAAAGAGCGCAGGCAGACGCACAACGGCGGTGGGCACGAAGTCCTCGGCAGGCGTCGAGGTATCTCCGGAAGAGAGGAGCAGTCCCCCCGGGAGGAAGGAGAGCAACCCGGCCGCAGGCAGACATGCCGCGGCGGCGGGCATGAAGTCCTCAGCAGGCGCTGAGGTATCCCCGGGAAGCAGGAGAGGCCAGACAGGGTCCCGGAGCGCGCCACCCATGGACCGATGGAGACTGGGCGACGTCCGGAACTGTCGAGGCGAGAGGGGGTCCAGGAGTGCGCCAACCAGGCGCCGATGAACGTGAGTGGCGTCTGGATATCCCCGGAAGGCAGGAGAGGCCAGACAGGCTCCGGAGCGCGCCACCCACGGGCCGATGGCAGCATGGGCGATGTCCAAAACCGTCGAGGCGAGACGGGGTCCAGGAGTGCACCACCCAGGCGTCGATGAAAACGTGAGTGGCGGCTGGAACCGCCGTCGAGGTGGTGAAAAAGGAGAGAGTGTCCACATGAGGTCAACCGGCTGGTCGAACCTCCTCTCCTGCACCAGAAAAAAAACTCAAAAGGGCCGATAGCCGTTAGCACTAGCCGTCGTTAGCCCCACGTGGTTAGCCGCTAGCTGGCAGCCATGGGTAGCTGCCAGCCGTCGTTAACCCCACGTGGTTAGCAGCCGGGACGTGCAGCCGCACGCCCCGAAGAACAAACCCACGAGGTAGCAATGGGGTTGCTGGTCGACCCAGCAGGTCGTGCATCGTCCCCCCGTTGGATAGAAAGCCGATGCGGGAACGGCGAGCAACTTCTCCAGCCTTCTGCGGAGCGCGCACCGAGCCTCAGTCCACGTGCCGGCGGCAGCCACGGACATCTCCAATCAAACCCCAGCATTTAGAGAAAGCAACTCGAGTTTCTTTTGCCGTGTTCGGCTCCGTCCCGGAAACTTCTCAAGACGTGTCAGGGTCACCAGTGTAGTGCCGAGATATATGGAGTCAGAGGCGGTGCAAGGAAGGTACAATAATAGTAATTTATTCACAAGCTGCAAAGGACATGTTGTCGGGTCGCAGCCCGGGTCGACAAGAGAGAGAGCCAAGAGGGCACACACTATAGGTAACCCATAACATGTCCGTGTGGGAACAATAACCGCAACTGTAGTTCCAAGTTTGAATTATGTCCCAGTGGTTAAATAGGTGGTCACCACCACATTACAATAAATAAACATTGAATGTGTTTAATTGAATAGTAAAGGGGTTTAACGTTAGTGGCAGGTTGTGTGTGAGAGAGAATAAATAAATAAGACAGCTCAATATTTATTTTTTCCGCATATTTCGCAACTTCCCGCAATTTCACCGCATAAAATCACATAAAACCCTGCATGTTTGATCGCATAATCAAGGATTTTAGCCCGCATAATCAAGGATTTTAGCCCGCATAATCAAGGATTTTAGCCCGCATAATCAAGGATTTTTGCCCGTTTTTCTGGAGGGTCTACCATTGGTGTCCAAATAAAGACAACAAATAAAACAGACATTAGGATTGAGAAATTGAGACATTTGGCTGGGTTCATAAATATTTTTCTTTAATCTGAAATATTTGTCTGGATTCTGCAGGCATACAATGTATATAAAGTTAGTTATGTAAAAGATCTCAGCTCTAACAGGACACTGGACTAAACCAGCTAAAGCCAACTGATTTACCAACCAACTATTTTGACTATTTGAACTATATATAGAGCATACACTGAAACATTTAAAATCATTATTGATATGATGAATATGTTTTACATTTTCAGTATTTTTGACTACTCAATTGGCTGAAGCACCTACCACAGACCTGTGGATTGGTTTGCATTTGACACGTGTCTCTTCATTTCTCTGGATTGATGGGCGACCAATGAGATACACCAACTGGGAAATCAAAGTAAGTGGACCCAATACGTTTCGGATTCAAATTTTAAGTTAAAGAGGCATCTGTGTCACTACTAAAAACGTTTTTCTAACATTTCCTCTTTTTTTTTTACTGTTTTCCTCTTGTTGTTTCCTCATCCATCAACAAGCAGGATTCATAGCCAGTTCATGGTTATTAACATATCTAAACTTAAATAAAGAAAAATATTGTCAATTTAGGGCTTTGATAACTGAGGTAAAATGTTTTGGTTTTTAATTGGTAAATATTTCTACCATTATTCCATTTCAGATGCAGTACCCCTTGGACTATGATTATGAGGTAAATATAAATGTTTTATACTTTATTTAAAATGTGCAATACAACTTCTTTTTTTCTGAACTTGTCAAAATACATCACATAAAATCACAATTTCAATTTTTTTAAATTAAGTGCATCTGTGTTGTTCCTTTATTCACACCCATTTCTAAATTCTTGATTTTACATTGTAGAATATTGAATGGTCTCAATATCGAAGGCATGAGGAGGTAATAATTTCTTGACACAATTTAAAATGTAATTCATTAATCTAAATGAAAAAATAAATAATGTACATTTAACCCTTTTATACCATCACTGGTCTGAGGTAAATCATTGTTGATACTTCATTTTAAATGATTTAAACTTCATTTTTTTCTGAACTTGTCAAAATACATCACACTTGTATAAGAAGAGAGTTATTTCACTTGTACATTAAATCACAATTTCAATTTTTATAAATTAAATGCATCTGTTTTGTTCCTAATATGTTTATTTATTCACACCCATTTCTAAATTCTTGATTTTACATTGAAGTATATTGAATCGTCTCTACCTCGATGGAATGAGGAGGTAATATTTTCTTGACACAATTTAAAATTTCATTTATCTTGGAATATATATTTTTGTATATCAATTAATTAATATAAATAAAAAAAATACATTTAACCCTTTTATACCATCACTGTTTTCAACAGCGAAATTGTGGTGCTTTGTCTACCAATCGTGACGTTGGTATTGGAAAATGGATTAAAAAGTCCTGCAATGACACCAATGGATATGTCTGTCTTCAAAATGTTGGTGAGCCTTTCCTTGGCCCTTTCCCTTGAGTGTTTTTTTTGTAATATACACCGAGATTGATTTAAAAAGATAAGGACTTTCACAATATTGTCTATGTGTATTTGTTACATACAGGGGTTGACATGCAACTTTGATGATCCTGATGTGTCAATATAGCAATGTTTCTATATCATTATCAAAGCCAAACGTTTACTTTTACAACATACTCTGTATTTCCCAACGCCATGCTTGAACAGTGTGGACCCGAATGATCGGAGCTTGCACAAGAACAGCAGGTGAACGCATACGGCGTGTACATGACTAAGAGACTGCTGGTATATTTTAGAACCATTCATTTACAGCAATGATGAAAATACAAAAGTTAATGAGGTCAAATTCAGTATCTAATTTGCAATTGTTTGCCTCACAATAAAACCATCAGTGGATGGGGTCAACCTTTTTTACCTACAACAGCACTAATTGTACCAAAGCATCTAACGATTTATGTATCATGATGAATATTCGGCAATCATCAAGATTATATTTTCGATAATACAATTGCACTTTTTACTGTATTTCAATCACAAGTTTATTCAAATTGGACACTGTTATGCAAATAAGGAATTGTAATGTTCTTTGAAAAATAATCAGTTTCGAGCATCGATGTCCACAACAAATGCCCTGCCTTTAACGCTGGATGGAAACAACTAAATGTGTATAATTTCTCACCCACAACAGATCCTTCTCTCCCAGACTCACCTGAACCTATTCCTACCGACGACTATGTCAAAATATTAAATGACTCCATTAAGGTTGTTACCCAAAATATGAGCTGGGATGCAGCCAAACAGCATTGTGAACGTGATGGTGCAACATTGGCCAGCCTGCGGAACGAATGGTCACAGGCGTATGTTGAGCTGATGGCTTTAAAACTCAATGCTTCTCTGTGGATTGGAATGAACAAAAATCAGGTAATGTTATGTATTCAGATTAATAACATCCACAAAAGTTATATATTTAAAATCTTTTACATATTTTTCAATAGTGTAAAGAAAAATGAAAACAAAAGTGAATCCTTATTGTAATAATTATTAAAGATTACAGATTTGCATTAAAAGATTACTTAAAGGTGGGGTAGGTAAGTTTCAGAAACCGGCTCGAGATACACTTTTTGTTATATTCCATGGAATGCTCTTAACATCCCGATAGCAATGAATATCTTACTGTAAGTGCTTTGACAAAAAATCCATACAAAAATGTCATCTGTGGAAGCCGTAATACTGTAAAAAGTACAACCTTCCATCTCGTGCACGCACAAATGTATCTCGTGCCCTCATTGGGTGTGCATTGCGCGTTCATGTGTGTTGGAGGAGGTGCTCTGTAAGGAAGTCTGAAGGAAGGGGCGGATTCTTTTCGGCTGTGTACTTTCACATTTTAGTGCACTCGAGCCGGTTTCTGAAACTTACATACCCCACCTTTAACAGGCCAATAGTTTGGAATTCCTAAAGCTGAATGCAGTTTGATCAATCTTTGCTTTCAGACTGCCGGATATTTCAGATTTATTGATGGCAGGCGCATCACCTTTACCAAATGGGGTAGAGAGGAACCAAGCTCATTCCGATCTTGTGTGATCGTGGATGTAAATGGAAACTGGATCACTACCGGCTGCAATCAGAACTTAAACAGTATTTGCATGAAGTCTACAGGTAGAGCTAATATACATTTTAATAATTTAATACACAAGTCAATTTTAATGTTAATGTCATCATCATATGGTGTTGTCACAGTACTTGTGGAAACCTGGAAGCAGAGCGCTCCTTACACACAACATCGCTGTGTAAAGAGAACACGCACTTTGCGCTGCTGTAGCATATTGAAGCAGCTCATAAATCTGCCCCATTTACCTTATTATCAAATTGGTGATTACAGTACTTCAGTGCACTGGATTTGAAAGAATGTACTTTACAATAATTAGTGGATCCAAATGTCCTTAATGTCCCTCTCATTCACAGATGTGCCACCAAAAGTGTCAAGCGATTTTCCAGGATTTTGCCCTGACGACCCAGAAATGCAGATGTACACACTCCAGAGAAACAGCTGGCTACAATTTAGGGGTTTCTGTTACCTCTTTTTTACAGACAGGATGAAATGGCCTGATGCATCAGCTGGCTGTGTAAGACATGGTAAGTACCTTCTATGGATGATCTTACACATATTCCTTATCAATTAGCTGTATTTAGTATCAACTAAAGTTTTCTTCGTTTGCTTGTGTGTTTCTTTGTGAATTAAGGTGGAACTCTTGCCAGCATCACAGATCCTTCTGAGCAAGAATTCATTCATAGCAATATTATAAGCTTTCAAGACCAATCCTCTTTCTGGATCGGCTTGTATAAAACCCACAGAGGTACAGTCACATTGTCTGATATTTCATGGAAATATAAATTAAGCTACACTAGGACATAAAGAAGGAACATTGTACTTGTGATACATAAACTCTGAAACAAAAAAGGTTAGACGATTGCTATTAATAATATATTTATTCCTGCAGAATACAGAACTAAAAACAGGCATATAAACTATGTTCAGTTAAGAAAAAGAGTATGAAACAAATACATCTATATCCATTAAAATGTTTGCATTACATTTGTAAGTATAATGTGAAAGGAATTGATAAAGTGCAAACACTGAGAGGACTATAATCAGGTCTGCAACAGACAATAATCTTTCAGCTTGTTTTGATTTTCTGGCCCCAAAACCAACTTCAAGTCAAACTTATTTTCTGATGATTTCAGCAAATGCTCTGATTAACCTGGTAGTGAACACACATTTATGTATTTCTCTCAGCCAAAAAAGAGTTAAAATGAGACGGAACATATTATTTTGTTGCAGTTCGTATTGAAAGGAAAGATATTGAGTGTTCAATTAAATAAATATGTAATCAGGTCCAAAAACAATCTTGAAGTAAAGAAAAAAAACACAACATTTCTATTTGTCCCCAGGCATGTGGCAGTGGTTGGACAGAAGCGTTATGGACTACAGTAACTGGCTTATGGATCAACCAGGCGACCATACTTATGGAGCGATTAGAGTTGGGGATGGTAGATGGATAACAGGGAACCAGTGGTATGACAGAGGATATATTTGCAAAACTGCCAAAGGTGAGATCATCGTAGAAAATAGGACTATGTATGTATAATATATAACATGATGAGAAATGAAATAAAAACATATATTTAAAAATTGATTCAGATGTTAAATAAAATAAATGAGATGCCTTTTTTAAAAGTTTGTATCATATTTGCTATCTTCCTACAGTAGTAAATCAACAAGTGACACAGACAACTGGTAAGATAAATCTATACATGTGTATATTAAGTCAAAAATGTTACATTTGTTCTTGTTGCTCATCATCTACTTGTTGATTCTGTACAGTAACTCCTGGGATGGATCCTCAAACCCGTGGCCACGTTTTTTTGATAGTTTCCCTGGTCATTATTGCAATTGTCATAGGAACACTAATCGCCTTGTTTCTATTCAAGAAGTCTGGCCGCAGCTTGCTTATACCCAAAAAGTTATCAACCCTCAACAACTCTCTCTTCTTCAACAATGAGCGGTCCAAGCCGGATGTGGTTGAAATTGCAGAGGAAGAGAACCTTGGGCTTGTTATAACTCTGTGATGAAAAAAGCAGCAGTTCATTTTCACTTTTGAAAATTCAATGCAGTTGGCAATAACTAGCTTTAATGATGAACAATTAAGACAAAGAATGTTGTATTTTATATTTTAAATCTTTAAAGTTTGTTTTAATTCAAAATTGTGTTTGATTTTAGATTTTATAAAAATGAATTGATTAATAAAATGTAGATGTGCATCTTAATGGATGGGTGAAAAAAAGTGTAATAATTTATTTCTGACATATTTTATCTACATGGAATGGCCTATACCCAAACTCAAAAGAGAAACATCAAATGACGTGTATTTAAGTGGTTGACTTCATTTGGCCATAAACAATGAATGTTTTCAATTAGCATTAATTTTAGTCCACCATTTCTCAGAGAGAGTATTGTGCTTGTATATCCTTTATATTCTGGTTGTGGTGACTGACTGTTTCTTCATGGTTTCACATACTGCGAAACATAAAAATGTAAACATTGTTTATCCGTTGATTTCATAATATGTTCTTTAAGACAAAAACATGAATGTACTATAAAGAGACTTTTAAATCCTCCTAGCAGTGGCAGTGTTCAGAGATGGGGACTCGAGTCTGCGACTCGGACTCGAGTCGCACTTAAGTCGCACACACAGAGACTTCAGACTTGACTTGGACTCGTGACCAAAAGACTTCAGACTCGACTTGGACTCGTGTGTTGGGACTCGTGAACAATCATTGTGTTTTCTATTTTTGGCGTATTAAAGGTGGGGTAGGTACATTTGAGAGAAACCGGCTCGAGATCGCTAGAATTTGAAAATACACAACCGGAGATAATCTGCTAGAGGCTGCTACTTCCTTATAGAGCCCGCCTCCTCCAACACACACGAACGTGCACATGACCAATGAGGGCACGAGATAATTTTGTGCCCAGATGGAAGGCTGACAGGCAGGTAGGCCATCCAGTTATTTTAGCCGGGCTCATTACGCAGACGTGCGCGCCTCTGTTACTACCTCGTAGTAACACAATAGCGACCGGCGGCACACCTGCGGCTGTACCGCTTGTAATTAGGTTCAACTACAAAAACTTCGAAAAAACACCGGCGGCACCAACAAAAGGAGCGCACACTGCAAAGTCTGCAATATCAAAATCAAGGATGCTGGCGCAACAACGTCGAATTTCAGCAGGCACTTGAAAACTCACCCGGAGAGGTCAGTCACATTAACGCATATGGACGGTTAGCAAATATGTTTCGCTCAGCATCAGCTATGTAATGTTAACTTAGCTTGCTACTAGCTTTGTAACTGAATATTTGAAAAGATTAGTGAATTGCTTGTCACACTTGTTTGAGTTGAGTGGCGTTGACATCCAACTCTTGACATGACATAAAAACGGTCGGTAACGTTAATCATTACCCGCTTTTAAGTACTTTTAACAGTTTCCCTGCGGGGGATTAATAAAGTATTTGTGCTACTGATTTCTGATTCTGAAATGTTTTGCTTATAAGCTGTTTGCATTTAGCTAAAGTGTGATGTTTTTCCTCATATTGCATTGCAATAGCCTGTTTAAAGTGATCATATAACAAACAACTAATCAGTACTGATACTGTATGCTAATAGATATAGGAGTGATAATAACACAGTGCTTTGAATTTCTTAGATATAGCTGTGCAGTATTCTTAACAGACTGGATAGCAGCAGACAATAGAAGTCTTATTACAACCAGAAGAGACTTGAGACTTTTATTTTTTAGAGACTTGAGACTTGACTTGGACTCGTGACCAAAGACTTGATCAAGTCTCACCCCACAAAGACTTGAGACTTGACTTGGACTCGTGACCAAAGACTTGAGACTTGACTTGTACTTGCAAAAAAAGACGTGAACATCTCTGGCAGTGTTTATGTCTAGTCAAAGTTATTCAGTTTTGCTTGTTTTAAACATATGCAGTCAAGAATTTAAAGGTGACCTATCATGCTATATTTCAACAATATATTGTAGGGCCATACCTATATAAAGTATATAAATATATATATTTTTTCAAAATACCAAACAGATCCTGCATTTTAGCCATGCCTCATTTCGCTCTATATGCTCTTTCCAGCCCTGTTTTTGCAGGGGGCTGATTCTGTGAGCTGCAGCTGACCAGGCCCCCCCTGCAGGAGAGGGGAGCATGCTTTGATATCAGCTGCTAGGCTGCAGCGGGGAGAAGAGGGGGACAAAAAGAGATCTCCGTCCTCCGTGTTTTATTCTTATATATGATTATATAGTCATTATTCGTTTTAAAGCTCAATAAATAACAAAGAAGACCTTTGACTGGCACTTTTCTAATTTTGTCCGGAGGATTTCATCAATACTTCTCTAACTTCTGGTCACTTTCCAAACAGTCTCAAGGAGGCAAGCGTAAACCCTCTCCTAAAGAAACCCACTCTCAAACCTTCTGGATCCGCACCAGTCTGGTTTCAAGGCAGGTCACTCCACAGAAACTGCTCTCCTTGCTGTCTCTGAGGAACTGCACACTGCTAAAGCAGCCTCCCTCTCTGTCATCGTCCTTTTGGACCTGTCTGCTGCATTCGACACGGTGAACCATCAGATCCTCCTTCGCACTCTCCAAGAACTTGGAGTTTCAGGCTCTGCACTTTCCCTCCTCACCTCATACCTCAAAGACCGTACCTACAGGGTAACTTGGAGAGGGTCCGAGTCCGACCCTTGTCAATTAACTACAGGAGTCCCTCAGGGCTCTGTTCTTGGTCCCCTCCTCTTCTCCTTGTACACAAACTCGCTCGGATCAGTCATTAGCCCGCATGGTTTTTCATACCACTGCTACGCTGATGACACCCAACTCATTCTGTCCTTTCCCCGCTCAGAGACCCAGGTCGTCGCACGCATCTCTGCTTCTCTCTCTCAGTGGATGTCTGCTCATCACCTCAAGCTCAATCTTGACAAGACTGAAATGCTTTTCCTTCCGAGAAAAGATTGTCCCACTCTTGACCTAACAATCAACATCGGCACCTCTGTTGTTTCCCCGACTCAGACTGCAAAGAATCTGGGTGTGATCCTAGATAACAAACTGTCCTTCGCTGCAAACATCGCTGCTACAACCCGCTGCTGCAGATACACACTTTACAACATCAGGAGGATAAGTCCCCTCCTGACCCAGAAAGCAACCCAGGTTCTGGTCCAGGCTCTCGTCATCTCACGCCTAGACTACTGCAACTCCCTCCTGGCTGGTCTACCTGCATGTGCCATCCGACCTCTGCAGCTCATCCAGAATGCAGCAGCTCGTCTGGTCTTCAACCTTCCAACATTTTCCCACACCGCTCCTCCGCTCCCTTCACTGGCTTCCGGTAACTGCTAGAATCCACTTCAAGACACTGGTACTTGCATACCATGCTGCAAATGGATCTGGCCCTTCCTACATCCAGGACATGGTTAAACTGTACACCCTAGCGCGTGCACTTCGCTCTGCACCAGCCAAACGGCTCGTTGCACCCTCGCTGCAATGGGGACCCAAGTTCCCATCAGCAAAAACACATGGGTTTGCTATCCTGGTTCCAAAATGGTGGAATGAGCTCCCCATTGAAATCAGGACAGCAGATAGCTTGCACATCTTCCGGCGCAGACTGAAAACTCATCTCTTTCAACTCCACTTCGACCGATAGAATTACTAACAAAGAACTGCTAACAGAGCACTTCCATTCCTTGGAAGAGGCGGAGAGGTGGGTGTTTGTCATCTGCTGGTGGACTAACCGGAGAGAATTACAGCGAGGGAGGAATTGCATTGAATAACAGCAGCAGGAGCAAACGCTTGCCTCGGGGAGGGAGAAAAAGAGACACAGCGGAGAATAAACAGAAGGGCAACCAAAATGAAGTCTTTTTTGCTGCTTTTGTGGCAGACTACAGCGTCACTTACAGGCCTGGCATATGTACTACAGCGTCTCCAGCGCTTTTGAGCGGCAATGGCCGGCGGTGGCCCAACCCCACATTCCGAGCACCACTTCTGTGCAGTGTTGGTGTAAAGCAGCGTTTCTCAAAGTGTGGGGCGCGCCCCACTGGTGGGGCGCAGAGATGTGATAGGTGGGTCGCCAAAAAAAAAAGATTATTTAAAAAAAAAAAAAAATTCAAAATTTTTTTTTACATTTTTTTTTCACATTTATTTATTATTTATACACTGGTGGAATATCAAAACAACGACCCGCCCGGGGTGCAAAACGTATCAATGAAAAGCGACCCTCTACCACACAAAACAACACCTGTAGATAACCCAATTTGTGTTCTTTGAAATTGAAAAGGATATTGCATTGTGTTTGTTACTTTCGTTGCAGTTGTATGTCTTAAGTGTAATTTGGCATGCTTTTATTTTGAAGGCAAGTTTACGCTGTTGACAGTTGTTGTTGCTATGGAAACAAGAAACGTTTCACAGCGGGCGGAACTTGTCATAAAGTCCGCGATAATAAAGCCCACCCATTTAGAGGGAAGATATGATTGGTCAATTGTACTGTCATTTGACATTACTCTCGTTCAGTTACTATAGCTGGCCCTCTGTGAATTCATAGCTGGACGTCCAATCAGCTCCTGTCTTCACAGACTCGCAGAGAGGAGCTTCTTTCATTTAACCCTTCACATTCAAACAGAAACTGAATAGGCAGATTCAAAGGATTTATTTCTTTGGAAATGTTATTTTAAATACAATTTAATCAAGTTATTTTTGGTAAAACTATTGACAAATATTACTAAAAACATATTTAAAAAAAATATATAAAGAAAAATATAATTTGTTTTAATGTTTTTAAATATTATTTTGTAGAATATCTTAGGCCCTCAGAGACAGGCTCGCCACTGGTAAAAATCTCTCATACACACGTGTGAAACGCTCTCACAGACACACACAACAGCGTTGCAGTCGGGAAGAAAAGCAATGTGGAGCGAGAGAGCGAGAGAGCAAGAGAGAGAGCACACCTTTATCTATTTAATAAAGTTGTACAAAATAAAGTAAGAAATCATTCCAATGTGTACTATAGGACAGTAAAAAGTTTAAAAGGGGAGTGATTAGGCAAATATGCATAAATAAAAAGAAAGAATGCTAACTAGGTAACATAAGATAAGAATAAACAAGTTTAAATGATTTGTTGTGATCATATTCTAAAGATGTTTGGATTATTGAAAAGTATACAGCTCCCTTTCATGTGAGTGTTGAGAGCTGTATCCATAAATTCATGTTGGGCTCAAAGTAGGGCTGCTCGATTATGGCAAAAATCATAATCTCGATTATTTGGGTCAATAATTGATATCACGATTATTAAAAACGATTAACCATTTACTTTGAAAAACATCAATTTATTGAAGAAAATAATTTGAAAAGTATGTTTTTAACAGTTGATTACCCTGAACTTTAAGTATAATTCAACTGAAAAACCTATTTAAAAAATAAAATCGTTTTATTTCGATTATGTTGTTTTCATAATCGTTGCAAGCCAAAATCGTAATTGCGATTAAAATACGATTTAATTGAGCAGCCCTAGCTCAAAGTGCACCAGATTGATGCATTCAACTTCAACATTTAAAAAAAATCTTCCTGGGGGTGCATGCCCCCGGACCCTCGAGGATGTGACCACCACCAAATAAAGCAGGTTAAAATAATTAAATTGCATACATTTTATTTTAGTAAACACTGAAAACGGGTCCCACAGACCCAAACAGCACTCAAAGGTTAAAGGTAGCATATAATAATGTTAAAATGTGCTAAATATATACACTGCAAAAAAACTAAAAAGAGGAGTAAAAGTAGCTCACGACTTGTTTTATTTTTTGAAATTTTATTGGAGCGATGAGGAACAGGTGGGGCTTGAAAAAGCCCACCTGTTCAAAGTGGAGAATGACAGAAAAAGTTTGAGAACCACTGGTGTAAAGTAACGGAGTTACAGTAATTTATTACTTTTTGCTGTAACGAAGTAATGTAACGCATTACTTATGAAATGTGGGTAATATATTACCCGTTACAATGCTCAGTAACGCAGTTACAACACATTTTAAACCGAAATTAAATGGTGTTTTGTTTTTTAAGAATGTACTAACATAGCGAGACATTCCGACACCAGACAAATTGTGCGGGTAGATTAGTAAACCTGGGGCCTCATTTATAAAGGGATATACGCTCAAAAGATGGCGTACGCCAATTTCTACGCAATGTTTGCGATTTATAAAATACTAACTTGACGGGAAAATGTGCGGTCCTCCACGCAAACTCTAACCCATGCATACGCACTAAGCACAAAAATGGGAAAGACGAGAAACTGCGACACCGTTGGCAGAAGGAAGAATGGAGAGAAATATGTGGAAATAATACCATAAATAAAATGTTACCTCTCATTTATCATATATGAAGAATTCATTTTCAAACATTGATTAAAGCCAATCTTAAAATGATTAAACAAACGCCTGTTTGCGACTCCTCAGTGCACACAAAAACATAACTTGGAGAAATAAATAAATACGGATATGTTATTGAAACAACAAGTCCTCCAACTCATACGACCAAATGGGTCGATTGTTTAAGCACCAGATTACGACCCATAGCCACGTTTTAAAGTGTAGCCACCTCTAGTGGTCGTGTAAGAAACAACATGCTCCCGTTTATTTACAAATAACCCTCTCTGGAAAATCCTAAATTGTAGGATTAGTTTGGCCATTAAAACGCTTTATGATTAGATTTCTAGCGAGAAGTATATATTGTACTTTTAGAATCCACGTCCAGTCGATATGTAGGATCTATAGTTTGATAGATATTACGAAGATGATTTGAGATTTCGTCAGGAGAACGTGTATATGCGGCAAGCTTCCATGTAAAGTTACGGGTTTGAAAACAGTATCTTCCGGGTCTCGCCGTTTTCATAATAAAACCAATGATCAAATGATTTAACAGTGATATCTGCACTACTCATCCACTAAAAAAACATCAGTTTATCTAGTTAATTATACGACATTAATTGGTTTAAATTGTGTACAAGCTTTTGTGTTTTTCCCATAGGTTTTTTCTCTTTCGATTCTGAGAGACACATTTATATTTCAGAGGTTTTGATAGGCTATAAAATCACGCCGCAATGCACGTCGGGAATATGGTGTTTATGTGATATGAAATCGGAAAACTTAAAATAATAATAATAATACTTTATTCCGAGTGTTCTTGCTTTTCTCTTTGAAGGTCATCACATACGGCATTGTAATACACGGTTCGGCTGCATTAAATATTACATATCTGCCCTAGATATGTATTTATAGAGCCCTGATCAGAAGACCTTTTGACAAACTGGAAGAGATGCCGCCAAAACTGAATACGTGACGTGGAACCATAAATATATCAACAATTAAACAACATCTTCCCATTTCTTTTCACACAATACGTCTCCTTGCAGTATCAACACTAATTTGGCTGACTTTTTATATTTGATCCAATTAGTAGATAGTCTGTATTTACACCATAACGGTGCACAGCTTTTTAAGATATACTGATTTTCTGAACTACCTTTCCAACTCCTCATGCAGTTGACTGTACAGGTCTATACAGGTTCATGGTACAATGCATAAGCTTCACATCGAGAGACTGAAACTGTATTTTCCTTTACCGTTCTGTTTTAAACTCACAATAAAGTGAATAATCATATTATGTACGATATTATTATGTTTTATTAACTAGACCACTGGTCTAAACCGCACCTCCTAGTGGTTAAAGCACATTATTGAATGTAGTTGTTGAATAAGTTATATTTATTTAGTTATTGATGAAAACATTTAAATATTAAGAGTAGCCTACATACAAAATAGGGGTCAATGATAGAAATATAGAATGGAAAATATCTAGAAGATACTGTAGTGATCTCTACAATAAAAACAGTTTAGTGCAGGACGTCCAAAGATATTAACAGGAGGATGTGCAAAACAGACAAACTGATAAGGCTGAATTTTACTCAGGTGTAACTAAAGTCTGATTTAAGGGTTGTTTATATTTCACATCATTAATCAGAATCTGCAAAGTAACAAAAATAAATGTAGTAGAGTAAAAATACCAGGTTAACCTCTGAATTGTAGTGGAGTAGAACAAAGTAGTACATGCTGCTGTAACAAAAACATTTCCCAACTTGGGATCAATAAAGTATATCTTATCTTATCTTAAGATGATCGATGGCTACTGCCATATTTGCAAAATTTGCCTCTGAACCTTGACAAGTGCATGCTTCCGGCTTATCAATGAACAACAGGAGGGGTAGACATAAAACCATCTGTTAAATAAAGCTCTTCTGACCTTAGGTGTCATGTGGGTATATTATTTCACCATTTATTAATTATATGTTTTACAATTGATAACACCACTGTGTTTCGTATCCCCTAAACCTCCAGGGTGTACACGTTTAATACTGCCAACTTCTAATTGTGGGAAATACGAAACGTCTTATAAAGAGACGTGCCATATATTGCGAAACACACAATAGCCAGCATGTGTAGTTCTGGGGTGGGGGGGGAATTCCAGTTTTGGAAAGTCTGCCGTGGTTCCATTCCATTTCAAAGAGCTGTTTGACAGCGTAACCTTGTCGCACTGCCACTCCAACATCCAATCACAGGGCTTGATGACTAATCACGGGGTTTATAAAGCAAGGCGGATGTTGTAGTCCCAAACGATAGCTGGGGATTCTGGGTAGTGTAGTGTCTTCGGAAACTGTAGTGTCTAAACTCCTAAAAAACTATTTGTTTCTCTGACTCGAAGGTTAAAAACACAAAAGCATTGTACACCATTTAAACCAATCAATATTGTGTAATTAACAAGGATAAACTGATGTTTTTTAGTGGATGAGTAATGCAGATATCACTGTGTAATCATTTGACAGTGAGGGGAATATATCCGGTTTTATTATGAAAACTTCGAGACCGGAAATACTGTTTTCACCCACGCTAACTTTACATGGAAGCTGCCGCATATACACGTTATCCTGGCGAGACCTCAAATCATCTTCGTAATATCTATCAAACTATAGATCCTACACTTCCACTGGACGTGGATTATAAAAGTACAATATACACTTCTCGCTAGAAATCTAATCAAAAAGCATTTTAATGGCCAAACTGTTCTACAATTTAGGATTTTCCAGAGAGGGTTATTTGTAAATAAACGGGAGCATGTTGTTTCTTACACGACCACTAGAGGTGCTACACTTTAAAACGTGGCTATGGGTCGTAATCTGGTGCTTAAACAATTGACCTATTTGGTCGTGTTTTGTAGGAGGACAGGCTGTATTGAAAACCACCTCGAATATGTTGTGTTAATGTTATGAAATGTTTTCTCATAAATGACGCGGTAAGCAGGAGGACAGAATTACGTCTAAACTGACGCCGTTTTGCATTTAGGTTGTAGATATGAGCATGGTTTTATATACCATCATGTTTAATCGTGTTTTATGCCGGTTGCTAAGACTTGATAAGTCGCTCGTAAAACACAGGAGGTATGGAAGCTAAGAACACCATATGTGGTAAATTGTACAGCTGATATAACACAACACATTAGTTGTATTTCCTTTAACTGGTGGATATAGGGTTGCTGCGGGGGGGGGGGGGGTAGAGACGCACAGCTGATCGACAGCTGGGACACAAACCACCAAATACAAACAAATAATTCAGATCCAGTTGTCATGACTCCACACCGGGGGGATTCCCCGTTCACTTCTTACAGTTTCTCATCAAGGGGGTGTCTCCTGTCCCCGGTACAAACACACTGCCTGAGGAAGGCTAGTATGTGTATGTCTTTTGTCATGAACCTTTTTCGGGCCATTTATTTATTTATTTTGGTGACGATCCGACCTCCATGCTGCTACTCTGGTTCAAACTGCATCCACCAAACAATATGATTGATCTCGACCTTCCCAAAATAACCAACATCTGTGTGAGATGTCTTTTTTAGCTGTTCTGTCATGCAGTCAGTCAAAATGAATGAATGAATGGGCGTTTCTTTGACTATTTATAGGCGAATATGGGCGTTACGTGAAGCCCGCAAAAGCTGCACCGCATTTCGAGTCGATTGTGATTTATAAAGGGAAACTGGCGTAGGAAGTCCTGTACGCACTTTCCTCGCCGGTACGCAATGTTTGGTGAATCGGAACATTTCTGTACTGTTAGAAATTAAAATCAATGTTTTGAGAGCATAGTGCACCTTAAACACATAGTCAGTTTAATTGCTGTTTTATACTGAAAAACCAGAAGTTCTTGGACACAACCAGGTGTTAAGCTTTTATTCTGAAAATCCTTCATCTCCGGTTAGCATGAGGCTAATATACCATTTACTATAGAGGTGAATTTATCACCAATATGATATGATGTTGCACATCGAAACCTACTGATTTCAACACTACAACTATAGACGTCGAGATATTATTATTGTTGGATAAGGTACAGTTTATTTGATTACGTTATTGTTTACAGATGTGGTTAGCATGTGACAACATTCAGACTGACCGGAAACCAAACTGCTGTGAAGTATTTCCTGTATTTTTAGGAGTATTGATTACAGCGTTTGGAATGTGTTAAATGAAAAGTCATGAAAGAGTTAAGGAAGAGAAAAGGCGTGTTTAGATATATATTGAATGTACAATGTCTTTATCCTCTGATATGCGTAACAACGGATATTGAAATGTGGAGAGTCGGCCTGCAGGGGATATATATTCAGCACGGCCTGAGGGGACGGCCTCTTTTCTTCATGACCAAGAGCCAGAAATAACAGCTGTATTTCTGTTCGGACTATATTCTGTTTGTGACATTATCACGCTTTTTATTAATTAAAGTACCAATTTGAACCTTCTCAGAGACTCCATTTAGTCTCCCTTTTAAACTTCTGTCCTGGACGCTAGAATAATCACACACAGATAACAATTGGGACAAAGCCGACGTGATTCTAGTGGACCGGGAGAGACTATAAAGCCGGCTGTGGCCTGGACCCGAAACGCAATCGTCTGACACACAAGAGATCTCAAATAATAGGTAAGAAGAAACCCGTTAAATCAAATTCTTCAATAGTTTATGCAGGAAAATCTTAGGACTGTGTGTTGGACTGCTGCTTCCGGTTCCTGAAAATAGCTGGGAAATTAATGTTAAAACAACCAAATGTAATGACAACAATCATATAACACGAGGCGTTTGTCACAAGCAGGGTGAGTCAAATTTACTTATTTTTCTTATATCTAACCCTGCATGCTATTCGTTTGTCTGTTATTACATGTCAGCAAGAGGCTAATCGCTCCAATATAGTGTTCTTTGTTACGTTTTAAGTTAACAAACTTCACAGTGGAAGCTGAGATTATTGGAGAGAGTGTTTGTTTTATTTTTAAAAGTCCTTTGTGTGATTTGGCAATCATTTCAAATTGCGTTTCTTGTTACGTTTTAAGTTAACGTGAATGGTTGGAGACTATTTAAACAAGAACACAGTTGAGTGAGTGTTTTGATTACACGTGAGGCTTTCTTATACCAAACCCTGCATGCTATTCGTTTGTCTGTTATTACATGTCGGCAAGAGGCTAATCGCTCCAATATAGTGTTCTTTGTTACGTTTTAAGTTAACGTGAATAGCGTGTGGCTATTTAACAAAAAGAACAAAATCCCAGTGGAAACTGAGATTATTGGAGAAGAGAGTGTTGTGTTATTTTTAAAGTCCTTTGTGTAATTTGGCAATCATTTCAAATTGCGTTCTTGTTACGTTTTAAGTTAACGTGAATGGTTTGGAGACTAATTTAAACAAGAACACAGTTGAGTGAGTGTTTAGATTCCAGTGAGGCTTTCTTATAAAAAAGTCCTTTTCGAGGAAAAGGCCTGAAAGTTTTGAAACTTTCAGTGGTTGTTTTCCTGTTTTCAAACAGACATTGCGTGTGGATTACGATGAGAAGTGCGACATTCGTGCGTTAGTTAGACGATATTCTGCTGATTGTGTTTGATTTGCGTCTTAAATTTGTCCCAACATGGCGTGTTTAAACAGAGGAGATAACCATACTGGCTCTTAAAGTCAAAAAATTACGTGCATGGGTAGAGAACTGTGACGTAAGGGTATGAGGCCCATTTATAAATTGTACATTAAATAGAAATGTTATTTTAAACTGCATTGTTGTTTTGTGTTGAATTTTAAAAAAAAAAAAAAAAAAAAAACTCTGCCGTGAAAGCCACGAGGTGTTGTAAAATCCCTTTGTTCTTCAGGTCAAAGGTTGGAAAAGTTGCCATCTTGTTTTGCCAGCATGTTTAAAATGAACCACACGGCAGTCGCCATTTCGTGAAATGCTAATTGAAGAAGTGAGACTGTTTGTTTTTACCCAGTCCTACTCCTCCTTGAGAAGGACAAATCATATTTCTTTGCAAAGTTGGAATTATAAAATAGACAGGTTATTTTACCGTGGGAAGTTTGGCATTCATAGGGATCTGATATTGGAAGTTTCTTTTCTTCTTGAATTGACGGTTTTTTAAATATTCCAGTTTTGGAGATTATGTGCCGTGTTGTTTTACCATAGTGTAATACTTCTTTCCCTAGTGTAATTCTCCTTTCCATTTTAGGAGGAAAATAAGCTTTTTTAAATACAGGTTAGTTTTGCAACAGTAATCCCTAGTGGATTAAGCTGGAAATTACAATAGCGCACTCTGCTGGTAGTACAGAATTATTACATAGAGGAAACACTCAATAGCATTTTGAAGTCTAATTCTAAGTGTTATAAATACACACATGCTTCATCGCCGAGATAGAATTGCAAGTGGTTTCTATAAGATAAAACACTTTATATAATACTCTTTCAAATAAGCAAACAAATGTATTGAAGCTAACACAAATTATGACATTTACATAATTCCAAACACTTCGGAAAGTGGAAAATTTTCATATGTCATAGTCAAAACCATACACTGTACAATTTTTATTTTTAGCATTTCAGATTTAAAAATTTGCATAATTTTTATCTTTTAATTAACTTTATTTAAATGAAAATAAAATACATATATATACTACGAACCTGGTTCAACCTAACCTGGATATGTTTTAGTTAGCCGGTTGGCCTAATCCAAAACATACGCGCTCTCGCTAAACTGTACTACGACGCTGGTTATCAAGTGGATCGCTCAAGCCAGCCGTGTCCTATCTAGTTAGGTGCGCGTTCACATGAGAGGGGTGGTATCTGGAGCATTCAACCAATCACAAACATGGAGAAGCATACTGACAGCGCAGCGTCATACTTCCTGAATGAAAAGTGAACTTTAATACTAGTCAAAAATGAAGAAGTTAAACTTTAAACATCCATGACTTAAACACTTGATCCAGGATCAAAGCCACATAGCTGCACCTGCAAGGTGAATACAGCTGGAAAAAGAAAAAGTGTTTGAATGCGTACATTAACAGGTTTATGATATCACTGCCCGTCTAAACACGATCTGACTTCAATTACATTTGTCTCGAGTGTTTCGTCAACTTATGTGTTGCTTAAAATAATACTTCTGCATACAGTATGTGACACTGTGAGTGTTGCACGGCCAGATACGGCTCAGCTGACTCAGATAAGGAGATATGTGATACATTATGAAGTGATATGCCGCGGACTGTACTTAATGTACTCTGATCCGGTTACTTATGTCGTGGCAGATATTTAAATAAGCTTTCTTAACGCTAATGTTATAATAGTCAGATTGCTCTGAAGATGGGAGGTGATATTCTATTAATGTTCACGTTCACACAGTCGGTGATTTTTGCCGGCCGTCTTTCCTGCAACGGCAGCTTTTCTGTATTTCCTTTCTCCTGTGATATGACTTGATCGCTTTAAACTCCGCACACTGAGCTCTGATTGGTCAGCAGGCAGTGCTTTCACTGAGTTGATCTCTTAGCCTGCAACCTAACCTGGTCAGCATATATTACCATGGAGATCTAGCCTGCTAAAAAGAGAACCAGCTTCATAGGACCGGAAAGCCGGAGTTTGCCCTGAATTTAGCCGGCTAAGCGAAAATCCTGCTTCGCAGTATACCCCCCAGGACAAAAGCCATTCCTGAAACAAGTAAACAATTTTTTGTGCTAATGGCAAATGAGTGAATGTTTTTATACCATCAGAAATCCATACATCATACGATATTTTTTGTACACCTTATGGCTACACGGAGAAGTTATATTTATTTTGTGCAACGTTATGGGTTTTGCGTGTCCTGTTCAGAATAGGGTAATCATTTCAATATTGATTGAGCATGTTATGTTCAAAGGAGGGAGTGTCATGATTATGCAGACATGTTGATTTCAGTGACGTTGTAGTTAATGAATAATAACATGTATTTAATAATAGGTCTCATAACGACAAAAGGTATGCCGAAGTCTGGTCCTCCTCCAAGGAGGGAGTGGTCCAGTTTTAAGATATTAGATGAATAGAAGTGATGAATATGTCAGAACTCTGAGTAATATTATCCAAGTTTTGTCTACACAGGCTGGAAAGCTACAGAGATACCAGACGAGACTCCAGAAGAGACTCCTGTTCGGCCAGGTGATTGGGTGAGGGTGAAAGTTCACAAAAGACAGTGAGCTGATCCCGGTGGACGGAACAGTGAGAAGTCGTAATGAACTTCACACGAGCTCTGGTTTAAAGGTAAAGACAAAGGAGAAAATTGACACCACCTCACACATTGTCACCCTTCACTGGCAACTTCCAGAACATTATTGGGAGTTAGGACTGATTTGGCAGAGCTGGAACAAAACAATAAATAGAAATAAGATAAAGATAGAAACAGCTCAAAAGACAAATTGTCTATAGATTTTTATAGATTGTATACTAAAGTGAAAACCTATTTTTTTGTTTTACATCTGAAAAAGAGTCCAATTTTCGTATACGTTATTATAGTACTCATTATTTAAATTCTGTAACTGACACAACCATGGACAAAATAGAGATGACAAAAACAAAGCCAAACCAATTGTGGAGTCCCCTAGGGATAAGAGTCAGAATAGCATTGTTGATTGTGCTCATTACACTTGGCACCTTTTTGGTTGGATGGGGAGTACAATATCAAGTAAGACATGGATCCATTAGCTCACTCATAGAGAATGCCCACATCACTAACAAAACTCCAGCTGTGTTTCAGAGAGTTTCACTTATCCCCAGAGCCAAAAGATCAGCTGAGCAACAAGAGGAGGAGTTAGAAATACTCGGTCCCAAAGGTGAGGAGGTTACAATCAAGATGATTCACCCCCCATATATGCAGTTCTTGTATCAAATGATGAGATGGGTTTAAGTGATTGGGATATGCAAGTGATGGGGATTTACAGATTAGGGGAATCGCCAAATACAATGGATCCATGTTTTAGTCTGTACCAGAAACACCCCTGTTAAGTTTATGGACAACCGACCGGTGACCTGAGCAAATTATTGAAAATGATTACAGTAGAAACAGGCTACTAACCCACAAGTACAGCTTTGTACGTACAAACTCTATAAACAAAATTCCCCAGCAGATTGTGGCGACATTGCAGATATGTCCAGTCACAAAAGTTACTTAAAATATGGGGACGTCATTTTATTGTGTGTGAAATATGTGGTGCTTGAAACATGTAGGTATTTTTAATTTATAGAAGAAAATGGTTTCCTGAAAGAGTTATTTGGAGTAGCCATGTTACAGTGGGTGGAAACAATGATTAGGGATAGACATTAATTGGGTTTAGATGGCATTTAACATCTAAGACAGATAGTAAGATTAGGAAAAATGGTGGAAAGGATTGGATATATTTTACCTCAGTTTGTTAGAATTAGTTATAGGTAATGCGTCCCGAGATCTCTCTCTCTCTCTCTGCCTGTCAGACTGCTACGACCCCATCTTCAGACAAATGACCTCACCACAGGAGACTCCTCCTCCCCCTCCTCCATCGAACAGACAGAGAACCCGAGCTGAACCAACAACGACCTGAGGCATCCAGAACCAGCTCCACCTGAGGCATCCAGAACCAGCTCCACCTGAGGCATCCAGAACCAAACCAGCATGCTGACAAAGAGGCAAACTCATCGGTCCCTAAATCAAGACACGAAGTTGCAAACTGAGCCACGAGATTTGGCACAAGAGCAGAGTGTGGGACATGAGAGCAGAATACGCCCTCCATGCAACAGCGTAGAGACTGAAAAGGAGGAGATGAAATGCAAAGCAGTTGGCCCACTGGAAAGAGTTACAGCGGGAGGATTCAAGAGCAGATGGACTGAGGAGACAGGACGGAGGAGAGGACAGGACGGAGGAGAGGACAGGACGGAGGAGTTGGCACGGGCCAGCAGAACCTGAGGGGGTCATGGCTTGACGACCAGAGGGGGAGAGAAGGAACACAGGAGTGAGTGAGTTTACACATAAACACACTTATTAGAAAATAATCCTAAAAACACACTGAGGGTAGAAACATATTATTCAATCTTTTCATCATATAAACAAATTATTCTTCCCCAAATTCTTATTCATGTGAGAATTTGGGGAAGATTTAATTTGTTACAATATAGAAAGCAGACAAATCTTTATTTGAATGGAAAATGTTAAAGGTCGAGCTAGAACCAAGCCAAAGAAGGTATTCCAATCTAGAGTATTGATGTCTCCATTGTAGCATGGTTATTACCATAGGACAACTGTTAAGGTGGAAACAACATTTGTTTGTCGTCCAAGATGTAGAGTTTTTAAAAAGACACTAGGCAAAGAGCAATTGAACATTTTAATTTTGAAAAACTAGTATAATTGGGAGTAATACATGCGGGGCCTTGGATCACTCATTTTAATGGTGCATATTTTCGACAACAAATATCGTTCAGGGAGAAGGGGTCGCTCAACCCACCCTGCAGATGTTTTAAATCTTACTTGCAGCTTCAGAGGGATGCACGGCACCAGAGTATGAGTTTTAAAAGACAAGTGCCACCACCTCCTAATGCTCATCCATTAATCAGTGATGACCTGACATTTAGAGATGTTATTTAAAAGGAGAAACATATCTGCCATGAGTGAACATACCTGAATTGGACTACAAACCATTAAAGAAACCACTTCTGTTTTTAAAGTCCTTGTTAAAGGAGGGAGTAATTATCACATGCTCGGGCACCCAAGGTTCCACACACTGTTAGCATGGATATTTAAGTAGACCAGAATTGAAAATAAATTAGTATAATGCGTTAGTGATATTCCACCGGTTTTCACACCATTTCAGGGACCTTATCACTGCATTGATTGATCACGACGGCCTCTTCTAGAGAACATATTACTTTCATACCTTAAATGGTACGAAAGGAGGGAGGGTACATTTCTCAGGAGAAGAAAGTTACAAATGCTAGCAGAACCGGATGATCCACCCCCATATACAGATGTTGAGGAAAATGATGAGTTAGTTTGAATGAGTTTAAATGATATGGATGTTCAGAGATGAAATTATTCAATGAATGTCCAGCCGATGTGATTCTTTAAATGATGAAATCATGTGAAGAAGTGAGCAAAATAAAATGCTAAAATGGAGTGAATCCATTTCAATTTACCTATACTATTCCATGATAGTGTATTGTTTATTTTTCATTATTATCCTATACTATTTCAAGATGGTGTATTTTTATTTTTTATTATTACATTAAACTGGTACAAGATATTTTATTTTATTCTTTATTAGCCATACTGTTCTAAAATGATGGATCACATGTTGTATGGATCATTGATATTCTAAAATGGGTCATTTCTTTTCACTTTGTAAAAACAAGTGCCTTAACACTGAGCGTGGTATGAGAACGGTTTCTGTGAAAGGAGGGAGGAAGAAATGTTCTGATACCAAGCCATTGCTGCTATTTTGAAGAATGCTGCTATTTTGAAGAACCATATTGAATGTTAACACTAGAAGTTATGCAGAAGGGAAAACTTTTATGTTTGAACAGTCAAAGTATTTTTGTATTTTTCTAAGGTTGATATTAAAGCCATTCCATTGTATTGTATGTTTTTGATATGAGTTATGTACTATGCAGAGTTCAGATGAAGAACTCATTGATTTCAGTATTATACACACCTTTTAGGTGTGTAAGGAGGGACTGTTAGAAATTAAAATCAATGTTTTGAGAGCATAGTGCACCTTAAACACAGTCAGTTTAATTGCTGTTTTATACTGAAAAACCAGAAGTTCTTGTACACAACCAGGTGTTAAGCTTTTATTCTGAAAATCCTTCATCTCCGGTTAGCATGAGGCTAATATACCATTTACTATAGAGGTGAATTTAGCACCAATATGATATGATGTTGCACATCGAAACCTACTGATTTCAACACTACAACTATAGACGTCGAGATATTATTATTGTTGGATAAGGTACAGTTTATTTGATTACGTTATTGTTTACAGATGTGGTTAGCATGTGACAACATTCAGACTGACCGGAAACCAAACTGCATTTGGTATTTCCTGTATTTTTAGGAGTATTGATTACAGCGTTTGGAATGTGTTAAATGAAAAGTCATGAAAGAGTTAAGGAAGAGAAAAGGCGTGTTTAGATATATATTGAATGTACAATGTCTTTATCCTCTGATATGCGTAACAACGGATATTGAAATGTGGAGAGTCGGCCTGCAGGGAGGAGCCAGCAGAGGATATATATTCAGCACGGCCTGAGGGGACGGCCTCTTTTCTTCACGACCAAGAGCCAGAAATAACAGCTGTATTTCTGTTCGGACTATATTCTGTTTGTGACATTATCACGCTTTTTATTAATTAAAGTACCAATTTGAACCTTCTCAGAGACTCCATTTAGTCTCCCTTTTAAACTTCTGTCCTGGACGCTAGAATAATCACACACAGATAACAGTACCTATTTTTTGGATTTCTACTACGTAAGCAACAACATTCGTAAGCAACAACATCCCGCGCCCTGGCAGGCCGGGACCCGGTGACGACAAGACACGCGGGAACGGATTCCCGCGCTTTACCAAGCTGGGGCTCCCGGTTAGACCTCACCATGGTCTCACCCGCGGAGGATGTCCTCGAGTTGGATTATGAGGAGGACGATGAGGAGGACGCCCTGGCGTTCCTCCTGTCCGAGTCAGATGAACAAGAAGAGGACACCTTCATGTCATCGGCCCAGGCTGCAAAGCCTGGAGCGAGGGCTGCTCTCCCGGGCGACAGCACACCAGCTTATCTTTTTCATCAATTGAGCTCTTCAGTAGATACCGTTGGCTTTTTATTGTTTGCCAGCGTACAGTGACGTTAACGTGAAATGTAATTTGTTATTTCAACCTTGTGTTTTGTTGTTATCTTGTTGCTAGCTGTTGTTATCTTGTTGCTAGCTGTTGCTAGCTATGAATTGGACATGCTAACTAGCCACAATGCTTACATCGTAAGAAGTGGGATTCTCTGCGAACCCAGTACACCCGGTACAGGAGACTTGCCCCTTCGGGTAGTTGTGGAGCACAAAGGACTGGCAGACAGCAGTGGATCATAACCAGGCTTCAGTTTTTAGAGCCCTACACACGAAGGAAGGAGAGTCCTTCGAACCTCACCGTCACGGTAACTATTTTATTTGTTGAGTACAAATAAGTGTTTCTTGCTTCTTTCATTTACAAAAACATTATTTTCATTCATTTGGTGGTTACAGTGTTACATATAACAATAACAGAATAATATATATATATTATTGTATTATAATTATTGATGTGCTCATCACCTTAATGTTGCAGCTGGTAAAGGAGGAGCTAATTGAAATTACATTATATACTGCTGGGTAGCTTATGAAATTCACCATGGGTTCAATAACGCTTGTATCTTAACCTATAATAATACATGATAAAATATGTCTTGATTATATTTTGTAGTGTTTGTACGTCCGGTGGCTGCAGAATCAACCCCCGGTGTCACCAGCAGTGAAACCTCGACCAGCACCACCGAGGAGTCCTTCCACTTTGATGCTGAGCCCTGCACTCCCCTGGCAGAATCCACCATCTGCACCACACCGGCACCGCTCGGAGAGAGGCCGAGCACACTCAGCACTCGAAGGCCTCCGGCGAAGCGCAGGATGATGATACTAAATGAGATACTGTCTACTGCTGTTCATTGTTCAAGATTGAAATGTAAATGTGCAAGCCGTTTTTCTGCCCCTCTATTCACATGTAGCCTTTCATACGTGATGGTTTCTTCATTCTCGAACTGTTGTGGAGCAGAACTATACAGTTGCAGGATTAGTCTCAAGTACCTCAATATAATTATAGTATGTCTGCATTTTGTGCTCATTTCATCATTCATTCATGTATTTTATATTCTACTAAAACTGAATCAAACCATAAACAAGGTGGCCTGTTGGGATTAATATATATATATACAGTTGAAAGAAAAAATATGTGAACCCTTTGGATTCTCCACACATAGCGTTGTGTGTTCCTTCCAAACCCCTGCGAGATGGAGTTCATGACTTTATGAGCTGTTCATGAGCACTCATTCATGAACAACTCATTATATGTTCACTTGTCATGTTCATGAACCAAAATTCTTAAAATGCTCATGAACCATTTTAAAGAGCAGTTCATGACATTTTTATGAACATTGTTCATTCATATAAAGTTCCTGATTTGCTCATGACAGACTTTTATGAGCAATTTATGAACTTTTCATGATCCAGCCAATCACAACATTATAATTAAAACCCCAAAAAGTTTGCATGAGTATTTCATGAACTTTTCATGACTATGAGCATTTCATGAATTTTGGATGATTGTGGCAAGTTCAGAATATTTTGGAATATTTATGAGCATTTTATGAACTTTTGATGATCAGTGTGATGTTTTTAAAGACCTCTTGAATATTCATCTACTATTTGAACATTTCTTTCTTTTTTAAAACTTTTAATCTTAAAACAAAACAATAGTGAATTTGAAACTGAACATTATCTGTATTTATTTTGGTGACATTCATATCATTTTATGGTTTATCTGTACTGTTTTAGAAGCAGTACGAGTAAGTAGCGCCAAGGTGGAACCTTTGGAAGGTGAGCGGTGACATCTGGGTTATCTTAGGGGGGACACTTCCGCCCCCTCCTCAGAAGCAATCCAGACGATCAACCGGATCCTGTGTATAATTATTGCTGCTCCACTTTTCTGTTTTCTACAGGTCAGTACATAATGAAAATGATCGATGTTAACTTGTGTGAATTAGATATGATGTTTAGGAGAGTGTGTCAGAAGGTTTTGAGCATGTTTGACATAGTAACGGTATTTTAAAAATACTAAACTGTCGGCAACAATAGATGCCATGGCTTCAGCCGCGCCTGGGTAAATGTGACCTGAGCGAAGGCTCGCAGGCAGGTTAGCTGCTGCGCACGGGTAATATGTGTTGTTTACCTGAGTGAAGTCTTGCAGGCACATTGCCTTGTTTTTTGTTTATTAACATTGACAGTGTATTTTTGTGATCTCCATAATATGTTATATTTGGTAAAGATAGATATATTGATAGAAAGTATTATTTGATAGCGTTATGTGTTTATAGATAACAACCTGTCCTTCACTGCAAACATAGCTGCTACAACCCGCTGCTGCAGATACACGCTTTACAACATCAGGAGGATGCGTCCCCAGCTGACCCAGAAAGCGACGCAGGTTCTGGTCCAGGCTCTCATCATCTCACGCCTAAACTACTGCAACTCCCTCCTGGCTGGTCTGCCTGCATGTGCCATCCGACCTCTGCAGCTCATCCAGAATGCAGCGGCTCGTCTGGTCTTCAACCTTCCTAAATTCTCCCACACCACACCGCTCCTCCGCTCCTACCACTGGCTTCCGGTAACTGCTAGAATCCACTTCAAGACAATGGTACTTGCGTACCATGCTGCGAATGGATCTGGCCCTTCCTACATCCAGGACATGGTTAAACCGTACACCTCAGCACGTGCACTCCGCTCTGCATCAACCAAACGGCTCGCTGCACCCTCGCTGCGAAGGGGACCCAAGTTCCCATCAGCAAAAACATGTGGGTTTGCTATCCTGGCTCCAAAATGGTGTTATGAGCTCCCCATTGACATCAGGACAGCAGATAGCTTACACACCTTCCGGGGGAGACTGAAAACTCATCTCTTTCGACTCCACTTCGAGCAATATAACTATTAACAAAGCACTTATGGACTGGCTTACCTAAAGCCAGTTGAGTAGCACTTGAAATGTTTTTTCTCTATGAAACCTGATGTACTTATATGATTCTGTTTTCTTCAAGTTTGTATTTTGTTGGTCGAACGCACTTATTGTAAATGTATGTTGAATTTCTCCTTGAGATACAGTAATTGACTGTGACAGACAGATAACTTAAATGGAGAAATGTGATGTTTGTAAAGTTCAGCTATTTGAATGTAACTGTGTACTTTGAATTTTGAATAAGAAGCATTCCAGACGATCAACCGGATCCTGTGTATAATTATTGCTGCTGCACTTTTCTGTTTTCTACAGAAATAATTTATTGTTGCTGTGGTACCCAAGCTTTTGGGACCCGTAACAACATTTGTTGTGCAGCTGAGTGTCAAGAACTGCTTCAAATAGTGATAGGATTAATTGTAGTGCTCCACCTGTATACATGTATGTTTGTTTGTTTGTTAATTTGAGTAAAGTTCCATTGTGATTGTTCTGTCTCTCTCTCTCTCTCTCTCTCTCTCTTTCTCTCTCTCTCTCTCTCAACTTTACTCCCCATCGCTCAACCTTACTCCGTCCTTTCCACCCTGTGTGCGCTCAAGTTTGCCTGCGTGCTTGCCCAAGTTGGCGCAGCGTTACAAATGTGCCACAAAACCAACCAATGGATGTAGCCTATAATAAGACCGTCAACAGCAACACATCCTCACTCCCAGGTCGGCCTATGTTGACGTTATGTCAAGTCCCCTGCCGGCTTTTTCCAACGCAAGGGGGGGGGCCTTACGGCCCCTACACACGGCGGCGTGCGTTGCCGCTTGGTGGTGGGCGTGTCTTGAGCTTGGGGAGTCAACGCGAGCAGCCCGACCAACAACCAACCACATGAATGTCCCACCCCGGACATACAAAGCAAAGCATTCATGCTACATCCATGCTGGCTAAATATACTGTCTATGCTTGCTAGCTGTCCATTCAAACGAAATACACTGGATATAAACTCCCCAAACAAGCGAAAACCTACCAGTTTCCCCCACTGTCTTTGCCACCTCCCCCCATGCCTGGCTCCTCCGGTTTGTATCCCTGTATGTTCCCTACCGCCACGATCATTTTCTCCTCCTTTTGTTGACATATGGGAAATAACTGCGGTCTGGCTCTCCCAACATACACCCGGTTTGATTGGCTACTGCTTGTACTGTCAGATTTACATACGAGGGATTTGATTGGCTGATGCCTCCGTCGAGGTGGCAAAAGTAGAACATTGCTCTACTTTTGCAACGAGCACCTTGAGAGAAGCTACGCTTTGCTCCCACAATGCAGTTCGGCAAATCGTGACGTCACCCCATTCAAAGTGAATGGGCAGAAGCGTTGAAGCGGCAACGCACGCCGCCGTGTGTAGGGGCCGTGAGTCCATTTTCAACGCAAGGGGGGGGCCCTTAGCGTCCATTTTCAGCTTTCCGGGATGTCCATATGCTTCTATGGACGCTCATGGAAGCACGGCATTCGTTTGTGTCGACTGCCCTTAAAGGCAATGAGAGCGTCCATTCTCATTGGATAACGGAGAATTGTACACCCGGAAGTAAATATTCCCCTTACTGACGATTGATTTTACAGTGATATCTGCACTACTCATCGACTAAAAAACACCAGATTATCCTTGTTAATTACACAACATTGATTGGTTTAAATTGTGTGCAATGCTTTTGTATTTTTCCCCTTCGATTCGGAGAAACAAATCTTTTTTCGGAGTAAAGGATGGCAGAAGACACTACACTACCCAGAATCCCCAGCTATCGTTTGGACTACACCATGTGCTCTGTTTGACAAACCCCGTGATAGTCCTCAAGCTCTGTGATTGGAGAGTGTGCTCCGAGGGTTACCGAGCCTCGAACAGCACTTGAAATGGGATGGAACCACGGCAGACTGTCCAAAACTGGATTTGAACGGGTCCACCGCGTCCCCCCCTCCCCCACCCCGTCCCCAGAACTACACATGCTGGCTATTCTGTTTCGCAACATGTTCTCTATATGGCACGTCTCTACTGGGAGTTGTAGTTTTAAAAGACGTTTTCGTATTTCCCATAGTAAGAAGTTGCCAGTATTAAACTGTGTACATCCCTGGAGGTTTAGGGGATAGGAAACACTCACGTTTAAAACATATAATTAATAAATGGGTGAAAATTGCTTGTGCCCATAATGGGCAGTATTAATATATATACACCCACATGCCAGCTAAGGTCAGAAGAGCTTTATTTAACAGCTGGTCTTATGTTTGTGACCCCTCCTCTTGTTCATTGATAACATTACATTAATTGATAAGCCTGAAACATGCACTTGTCAAGGTTCAGAGGCAAATTTTGCAAATATGGCATAGCCATCGATCAGCTTAAGATATGATATACTTTATTGATCCCAAGTTGGAACATTTGCGTTACATCAGCATGTGTAACAGTTGTAATGCAGTGGTGTGTATTTGTAAATCATTTAGTATAATCACACAAATTCTGTGTTTTATATTTAACAATTCTGTGTTCTTTATTTATTGATTGTTCAATACCTGACAAGGCCGGAGATGAAATATCTGCATACATCTTATAAGAGTATAATACATTATGTATAATATCAGTTAAAATAAGTGCTTCAACATAGTTAACATTGCTGGAGGTATGCACACATATTGATAGATGTCTTGTAATGCACTGTTGAGGAACCTGCGACCCAAGTTTTTCATTCAGTGCAGAACTACACCATAGTTGTGTAGGCCTATATGATATGTCAATACACCTTAGAAAATATTGAAATCTTGAACGGGATGTGCAAAATAGTCATTATATACAGTCTTTAATTAACTATTAGTAGAGAATAACGAGTAATGAATATACTTTATAAGGATCCTATTAATATCTAATAATAAAAATAATGAAATTCAATAACATGCTTTAACCACCAGGTGTCCCTTTATATCAGCTGTGCACCTTTATGGTGTAAATACAGCCTATCTACCAATTGGATCAAATATAAAAGTCAGCCGAATTAGTGTTGATACTGCAAGGAGACGTATTGTCCATCCATCCATCTTCTCCCGCTTATCCGTGGTCGGGTCACGGGGGTAGCAGTTCCAGCAGAGAGCCCCAAACTTTCTTTTCCCTGGCGACATCAACCAGCTCTGACTGGGGGATCCCAAGGTGCTCCCAGGCCAGCGAAGAGATATAATCCCTCCACCTGGTCCTAGGTCTACCCCTTGGTCTCTTCCCAGCTGGACGTGCCTGGAACACCTCCCTAGGGAGGCGCCCAGGTGGCATCCTAACTA
Organism: Pseudochaenichthys georgianus; assembly: GCF_902827115.2. Taxonomy (NCBI): domain Eukaryota; kingdom Metazoa; phylum Chordata; class Actinopteri; order Perciformes; family Channichthyidae; genus Pseudochaenichthys; species Pseudochaenichthys georgianus. The sequence continues at coordinate 30,975,246 of NC_047519.1, read as the reverse complement.
CAGATGTAGCACTCCAGATCAGACTCAAAAGGGTGTGTCCCAGTCAAAAGCCCAGCGGATGCCAGTGGCTGGGGGTGTTGCCAAATTGCTAGAGGGCGTTGCCCAATTTCCCCATTTGTTCAATTACAGGATTTAACCATGAGATGGCGCTTCATTCACAAAATACACAATGGGTGTTGTAGAAACATCAATATTTTAGATCAAATAAAGTATAGAGTTTGCTTTATGCAGTATATTTCCTGTAATATTGTACAGTAGATTGAAGTAAATCAACTTATACATTAAGATAAGATAAGATGGACCTTTATTAATCCCGTGGGGAAATTCAGTAGTTCAAACAGCAACAGGGTGAGAGTGAAAAACAGGACAGCACAGATTCACACAGATTAATAAAATCAAAAATAAGATGAGCGATAAAAAATAATAATAATAATGAGAAACTATGAAATAAGAAATGAATAAAACTAAAATGTAATTATCATATCATATATTATAATGTATTGTATTATTAAGTAATATCATACATTAACCCCATTATAGCAGATGCCACATTAAATGGATGAACACATGTATGCATCAATAATTACAACAGAGTATTTCTAAATACAAGTTGTAAAAATACTTATATGTATTTAATATTAACCCTTTGGAGTCGACCGTCACGCCGGCGTGATCAGATCACATGACCTGTTCAAGCCGGTGCCGCATAAAAACAACAGTCCGGATAACATTGCCGTGTGTTTCTGTCGAAAGTGCTGGCTTGAAACTACTGTATATCCCAGTCTTTGATTCATGCAAAAATACCCAGTAAACACGGAGATACGGTGATATAAAGTTAATACATTTCAAAAGTATGACATATGGAAGCACATATTTGAATATCTTCGCCATATTTGATCATTTTACGAAACGGAAAATACTGGAAACTGTAGATCCTGCTCAACAGGATGTATATGTGTATTTCTGTCGAAAGTACTGGCTCGAAACTATATGCCAGTCTTTGTTTCATGCAAAAATACCCAATAAACACGGACATACGATAATATAAAGTTAATACAGATATATTTCAGAAGTATGAATAATGGAAGCACATATTTTAATAATTTCGCCATATTTTATCATTTTACGAAACGGAAAATACTGGAAACTGTAGATTCTGCTCAACAGGATGTATTTACCAGGAAGGGGTGAGGTAATCAGGTAAACGGAGTGATACGAAACGAGACGAAAAGAGACGAAGAGGGACGGCGGGAAATGGAGAGAGACGAAGATATACGAAGACAGGCTGCGGGAGACCAAGCGGCAAACTCTGGGGAAGATCCGGGAAGCCAATACGGCTGTATATATTGGCCGATAGGCGATGGCTGCAGAAAGGAGCAATTTCCATAGACCCCCATGTTAAAATGCCCAACTTTACAGCAGAAAAAAACATGTTTCTCTCCCTGGCTCCATACATTTTTATTATCGATATAGTTAGATTCCACCTTCATGATTATGGATCAGAGAGTGAATTGTTTTCTAACGCGACCCTTTTATTTATATTAGGTCTTAAAGTGTGTGCACAAATTAGGGCGTGGTCACGTTGAGTGACGGCTCTGTCAAGTGCCTGCCGCTGTTAGCTTCTTGTCTCTCTGCTAGCTGCTCCGTGAAGCTACAGGGACTCTGCCTGCTCAGCTGATCCAGGAAACACAACTTGTAGCCGGCCGTGGTTGTTTGTTCTTCATGCTTATATATCGGACTATTGTGACTGTGCGGTTAAAACAGACGGTGCATGAATGCGGTAAGTGAAATTCGAGTGCTTTATTTATGTGTTAATGATTTTAATCAGCTACGCAATGAATGTTAAGGCTTGGGTTAGCATGTAAGCTAGTGGTAGCTACATCGGTGCTAACGATTGTAATCGTAGCCTCCAAGTTAAAATCATAGACTGTATATATAAAGGTTAAAACGAAATAGACAAGTGTTAAGTGGGATAATACTGTTGAACAAACGGCTTCTGTTTGAGGTTGATAAAATAAGGTTACATCCTTGTAACTTAGAGATATTTTATTATGTAGGAGGAACTGTATGCATCGCTAAGGTTAATTTAAACTGGCTATGCTCAAGTATGTAGACAAGTTAATGTCGAAGTAGTGTATGTGAAATCAACCTCACAATAAGATGTGTGTATATTACAATTATTAATGTCATATTTCAAGATGATTACTTATATTGATATTACAATATGGTTGGTTGAGCTGGAGTTCATTATCGAGCTTACACGTTAACGTCACAGTCATCTGAAGAACGAACCCAAACCTTGTTGTTTTTATTAATTGCATTACCAAATGGGTATCAAATAAACAGTAAGCATTGGTAACACAACTTCCAAAGTTACAGTCAAATAAAAAGGACCCTGACTCGGACAATACACAATCCAACTTGTCCAACGGAAGATAATCAGTTATATTGTTTGTACACATGGTACTTTACATATATATCTGTTTGTTTAAAGTGTCCAGGTGATGCAGACAGGCTGGACCAGAGAGTGAGAGACAGAACTGGACTCCTCACAGCAGTGAACTTCAGCTCAGGTACAAAGACTCTTTTTTCATACTGTACAAAGAATCAAGAAAGATATTGGTTTAAATGAATGAAGTATTGACTTGAATACACTGATATACATTCCAATAAACAATACTAAATACTAGATCACCTACACATCAGTTAAGTTGAGGGGTTTTTCCATGCAAAAAGTTACATTTAGATATTTAGCAATATGACTTTGTCAGCTTTCTAATGTAATGTATTGAAGGCAAAGATTTATCTCTCAATATTATCTGTAAAAAACGTGGTAAAAGTGATTATTTCAGTGAGACAACAGAGCAAGCTTCTACAGTTGCACTACGTTTTGATAACAGTTAAATATTATTTTGATAATAACATATATTTCAATGTTGATGAACATCATACTGTTCATTCATAATCTGATTGTCTTTGTAGCTCATTGTTTAAATTAAAAAAAAAACATTACAATTACAAAATAATGATATCTACAGCCCCTAAACACACAAACACACCGCTTTCATAAATAACACACTTGTTCTGCAATAATATGTTTTATGTTTACTGTCATTTTTGTTAGGAAAGGACATGCCTGAAAGTCACGACATGTTCTCCTTCTCTGAGGGTCAAGAAGAACATCCAAGAGGAACATTAAAAGCTGATGCTTTGAGATGTTGAGACCAGTACAGGACATTCACTATAAACAACTTTTATTGTAAAAACAGTCAGCTGATCGAATGCAGCTATTTCCACATCTTTTTTTTTTTTTTTTTTTTTACCTTTATTTAACCAGATTGGTCCCATTGAGATCATAGATCTCTTTTTCAAGGGAGACCTGCATCTACACTCCATCAGCTGATTATTTCTATTTGCCTCACTTTATGAGCTTCACATCACTTGTGCCTTGTACCGCAGAGTTTGCAACGTCACAAATAAATGGGGCCAATCTTCAGTCAGATGTGAATGTGTAATCTAACATGTTCAGTAAGAATAATGGACGAAAGGACTGCAAATACAAATACAGTTTATTGAAAAGTGAACCAAAAGTTAATCAAATGTTTTAAATAAAAAGCACATATGGACAGAAGGTGTAAACCTATTAAATGTATAAGTAAACACATTTAGTCAAATAAAGTGACAGACTAGGCCTGTGCAGTTGGTATCAGCTTTGCCCAGCATGGGCTCCTTCATCAGCCCTGGTCCTCCTCGCTGAGGAAAGACCCTCAGTCCTCTCCAAACCAACAGACAGGACGTCCATCACACGGAGGTTTCTCCCTGAAGTCTCTGCAGCCCTCTGGACACCATGCTGTCTCAATCCGTCCACACTGAATATGAGAGGGGGGAAATGAAAATAATAAATGTTTTAGACAATAAGAAACATAAAGTTGACTGTTGAGTTGCTCAGTTTTTTTAGATTGTCAATACTATTACTGTATAACTAATATATCAGGTTAAGAGGCACATTCAAATAAAGATTGGTCTTTAAATACATTTTGTCTAAAGTCAAGGATCTAGAACTGGTACTTAGTGTTAATGATACAGTCTGGTTATTATGCTGTTGGCCTCACAGGTAAGAGCACTAACTAGCTACCATCACATGTACCTTAGCTTGACTTAAATGTATTAAACGTATAGTTAAGTGATATCAAAATATAAATAACTAATGTCATGCAAACATATTAATATTTGCTTGATTCCAGAGTTGAATTTAGCACAATTGCATACAAACGTTAAGGGGTTTTAAGATTCTGAAGTATTATGCTAAAAACTCAATAACTTAGATTATTATTTATAGTTTTGCTGAATAGTTTCATGGCCGCTTACCTTAGAAACGTAAAATGCGACGGCAGTGTGCAGATGGGGAGCATGTTAGCTTAGCTTGGTAGCTTCAGCTAGCTCTGGAACTTCCAGCTGGGTGGCAGCAGGTCCCGCCTCGGCTCCGCCTCTTTGCCCTTATTTGGAGCAGGCTGGAGAAGGCGGGAGTTGAACTCTGACGTCACTGTTGAGCCGTTAGTGGCCGACTCCGCCTACTAAGGGCTTCACGGCAACTCTGCAGAATCCTATGGGTGACGTCACGGACCCTACGTCCATTTATATATACAGTCTATGCGGGAGACGAAGAGAGGCTGCGGGAGACTGCGATTGAAGTAAAGTGACAAACAAACATTGAAAATGTAGATATAGTTAGATATATTTAGAGTTTTGAAGACTCAACTATGATGAAGAGAACTCTGAACGTGAGTCAAGCTTTAAGCTTGTTTTTTGACATGGAGGAGGAGGAATCTGTGATGTTGCCCTTTGTGTCGTAGTTGACAGAAACTGCTTTGAAGCGTGGCACAGATAAAGACAGAAAAAACAGATTTTTGTACATAATGTGTATATATAGGCCTATATATATTTGTATTATATTTATAATAACACTTTTGCCTTATCAGAATGAAATCCCATGCTACCTCAATCAAACTTTCACATTATCATAGTCACATCCCATGTATATATTTCCAGCTTTTAAATGGTTTCGTTGTGTATGTTTGTGTTGTGAAAAATAAAATCATTTTCAAAATCTGTTTTTACGTATATGTTGTGATTTTGGTTCCAAAATGTTCATATAGTAGAAGATCACCTACATCCAAACGAAATAAATATAATTAATTATGATGAATACGTTAAGTCTTGTTCATTGTGTTTTTCTCTTTTATTAAATGTTTGATATTTCTCTCTCTGTCTGCGGGGGATCACAGGAGGGGGGAGAGCTGTGGAATGTGACTCCACACATTCCGATGGCCAATTAGTTTTAAACAAAGGGTCCCCAACATACATATGAAACATGGGGGGGTTGGGGCTGGAGAACGGTATGGTCCTACCGTTTTCATACTTTATATATCTTAGCATATTCATACACACTGTTCATACTGCTCACAGGCTGATATCTAGTGTATTCATACCCCTCACTGTTTATTCATCATTCAATTAATTATATATTTTATTCTGTAGATTGTGAACATTACTTTTCACTTTACTGCTTGTTGCTCCTGGTTAGAAGCTAAACTGCATTTCGTTGTCTCAGTATCGGCGGTCACTCCTGATGAACCCACCAGGGCTGTTTCCTCAGAACGAGAGGAAAGTTTTTACTAGGACAGCTTTTTTAAGGGACAGCATCGCCCTGAGATCTATGCTGCTAATATGTTCATGGCCATAACGCCATTTGTAACATATGGGAGAATGGTGAAAATAACCAACTGGACTGGGACCAATGGGAAAATGCCTCTTCCCCTCAATGTGAAGCAACAGATTGAGTCTTATGTTTCCAATCGGTTCCCAAATCTGAACATTGACCAGTGGCATAAGATCAGGAGCCGGGTAAACGAGAGACTGAGGAGCCCCAGAAAAACAGATCCCGAAATCGCTCGTCCTGGTTTCCGCAGCAGATAGGCCTACAGCATGTGTCTGTTACTGTATGTCAGTTATTTTAAATAAAATGGTGAAAACTGAACTTGAAAATTGTTTGCTCTTTTTATTTTCGGGATGGGGAGACGTGTGTGATTAAAAATTCATTCGCAGAAATGTAAAGTGATCTAACTAAGTTCTATTCATATTCTTGACGGGAAGAGCCGTGTAAATGGGTGGCCATATGCATTTGAAAAGCAATATAAATCACACAGTTATTATGCAATAGGCTATAAAAGCACCACCGATTACCTTTCTCCAATTCAAACTCTTGACGGGAAAAAAGGAAGGTGTAAATGGTTGGGCTATACTGTACTGTATACATACAAAGGCCATTCAATAGACGTTCAATATATAGTATTCTTTATTAGAGTCGGCTTGACTCGGTTTGCATTCATAAAGAATGCACAAATGTGTTTAATCGTTAATGTCATAGTATTCGTTTATTAGTCCCCGAGGGGAAATGGGTAGCAGCACATCACAGAGGCATTTAAAAAGTGAAGAACATTCAAGTTAAACAATACTAAGTAAACAATTAACACAGTAAATTATGTGGATTAAATCACATTTATGTCGTTAAAAATAAACGAAATGACTCGGTTTGCATTCATAAAGAATGCACAAACGTGTTTAATCGTTCATGTCAGATATGTAGGCCTACTAAGTAAATAGCCTACATTAGTTCCTGCTCAAGATAGATTCAACTTTATTGTTATTGCACAGATTACAGGTACTGAGACAACGAAATGCAGTTTAGCTTCTAACCAGGTGCAACAAGCAGTAAAGTGAAAAGTAATGTTCACAATCTACAGAATAAAATATATAATGAATTGAATGATGAATAAACAGTGAGGGGTATGAATACACTAGATATCAGCCTGTGAGCAGTATGAACAGTGTGTTAATCGTTAATGTCAGATATGTACTAAGTAAATAGCCTACATTAATTTCATGATGGATTAAACCACATTTATTTCGTTAAAAATAAACAAAATGATTAAATGCAGGGTGAATTGCCCTAATGTGGAACATTTTTGCATTTCAGACTTCGGGAATATATTGCGACATGAAGCCGATACAATAAATCAAAATCCAGTAACATTCTGAAATCCCCAGGATGTGTCCTAATCAAACCAAAAGAGAACATGCAGATATTAAACTCATACAAGAAATGGTAGACATATTAGTACTCTTAGTGCCAAGTTGTCTCAGACGATCTGTTTTCCTAATGTGGGACAGTTCTGTGCAAAATGTGGGACACTGAAAAGTCTATATTAAAAAGCCTCAGTCACCTTCATTCATGTAATAAAAAAATCTCAGGCCAGTAACACTCAAAGCTACAGTACATGTGCAATACCATGCTATGTTACTATTTATAATGTTATTGTTGTTACAACAGAAGATGTTTTTATTTAAATTGAAGTTAAATGCATCAATCTGGTGCACTGAGGGCAAACTTAGTAGATTTGTGGATACAGCTCTCAACACTCATATGAAACAGAACTGTTCTTACAATGTGTGTTGGAAGGTATTAAATTACTATGCATATGTTATTGTGTAAACACACAGCTGATCACCTGAGAGCTGCCGTTTCATTCAGAGCGTTTAAAAAAAACGACGGTCTGATTTCAACAACTCAATGTGTGATTATTATAGCAGTAATATTAGACACTAATAATACAGTAAACTATGAACACTGTACATATTATTGTTTGCCCGTGGGATTAGGATGATCGGTAGAGAGCCGCTGCGTCGGATGTGATATAAAAACAAAGCGATTATTGTCGTTGTTGTAAACTCACGTGGATTAAATGTAGTGCATTCATTTCAACTCGCGAACATATGATACATTAAATGATCGCGAGGATCACGATCGAACATCGTTTGTTTGACCCTGGATGCATTTCCTGATCTAAAAACATAGCGATGGTTTTGTACTTACGCCAACGTGAATTAAACATTATTTTGTTAAATAAAAACATGGTGATGTTTAGTAAATGATTACATGTCTCTTACTTAAGCACAGAATGTGATCCTATCCGTGACATATATGGATCTTAACAAATATCCGCTATATCAGATCCCTGTAGATCAGCTGTTTACAGTGTGGCAGCTTTTCACGGCTCCCCCTGGTGGATCCATGATCCATTGCTGCTGGTTTCATTATAATTAAATGTATTTATCAAGGGGGCGTTTCAAGTCCAGCGGGGGGGGTTTCCTTTTCAGCAGGGGCCCACCCCGTGCCGATCACGGACCCGCCCGGGTAGGCATCTGAAACGAAGCGCTACATCTGTAGGTGCCCGAACCACCTCAACTGGCTTCTTTCGACGCGAAGGAGGAGCGGCTCAACTCCGAGTCCCTCCCTGATGACCGAACTTCTCACCTTATCTCTAAGGGAGACACCAGCCACCCGGCGGAGGAAACCCATCTCGGCCGCTTGTATCCGCGATCTCGTTCTTTCGGTCATGACCCATCCTTCATGACCATAGGTGAGGGTAGGAACGAAAATGGCCCGGTAGACAGAGAGCTTTGCCTTCTGGCTCAGCTCCCTTTTCGTCACAACGGTGCGGTAAAGCGACTGCAGTACCGCTCCCGCTGCTCCGATTCTCCGGCCCATCTCACGCTCCATTGTTCCCTCACTCGAGAACAAGACCCCGAGATACTTGAACTCCTTCACTTGGGGTAAGGACTCATTCCCTACTTGGAGTGGACAGTCCATCGGTTTCCTGCTGAGAACCATGGCCTCAGATTTGGAGGTGCTGATCCTCATCCCAGCCGCTTCACACTCGGTTGCGAACCGATCCAGTGAGTGCTGAACGTCGCAGACCGATGAAGCCATTAGAACCACATCATCTGCAAAAAGCAGTGGTGCAATCCTTAGTCCACCGAACTGCAGACCCCCTCCCCCACGACTACGCCTCGAAATCCGATCCATGTATGTTACAAACAGGATTGGTGACAAAGCGCAGCCCTGGCGGAGGCCAACCCTCACCGGAAATCGGTCCGACTTACTGCAGAGGACCCGGACACAGCTCTCGCTTTGGGAGTACAGAGATTGGATGGCCCTGAGTAGAGACCCCCTCACCCCATACTCCCGCAGCACCTCCCACAGTAACTGTCATAGTCTGCTCCATCATTTACCAGTAGTTTTCCATTCACCTGTCTCACCTGTTTTCCACACCCACTCGTTAACTCACTCTCTTTCTCTTCTGCACCCATTAGCTTCTGCCAGTATTTAAACTCGCACCTGACACACACTCTTTGCCAGATTGTACTTTGCCTCATGCTTGTCTCTCCCGCGTTCAACACTAGATTGCCTACCCGGTTCCGACCCTGCCTGTCCCCGACCTGCCTGCTCTGCCTGTTTCCTGATCCTGCCTGTCCCTCGACTATCCTGCCTGGCCTGTTATCCGACCCTGCCTGTATCCACGCTGACCGCCTCGCTTACTCCCTGACCCTCTGCCTGTCCCTGACTCTCTGCCTGTCCCTGACTCACCTTCTGCCCGCTGTCCTCCGGTGCGTTATACTGCCCGGTTGGTATTCCTCCGATCCAGTGGAATCTCCAATAAAGGATATTACCAATTCTCCTTGGTTTCTCGAGTGCTGCATTTGGGTTCTCCTTAAGACTGTGACAGTAACTCCCTGGGAACTCGGTCATACGCCTTCTCCAAGTCTACAAAACACATGTAGACCGGATAAGCGTACTCCTAGGCCCCCTCCAGGATCCTTGCGAGAGTAAAAAGCTGATCCGTCGTTCCACGACCAGGACGGAATCCGCATTGTTCCTCCTCAATCTGAGGTTCGACAATCGGCCTGACCCTCCTTTCGAGTACCTTGGAGTAAACTTTCCCGGGGAGGCTGAGTAGTGTGATGCCTCTGTAATTGGCACACACCCTCTGATCCCCCTTTTTAAAAAGGGGAACCACCACCCCGGTCTGCCACTCCTTCGGTACTGTTTCCGACTTCCACGCAACGTTGATGAGACGTGTCAACCATGACAGTCCCTCAACACCCAGAGCCTTCAGCATTTCCGGGCGGATCTCATCCACCCCCGGGGCTTTGCCACTGTGGAGTTGTTTGACGACCTCAGTGACCTCCCCCCGGGAGATTGATGTTGATCCCCCGTCATACTCCAGCTCTGCCTCTAACATAGAGGGCGGAGTTGTCGGGTTCAGGAGTTCCTCAAAGTGTTCCTTCCAACGCCCCAACACTCGTTGAGGTCAACAACGTCCCATCCTTACTGTACACAGCTTGGATGGTCCCCTGCTTCCCCCTCCTGAGGTGTCGGACAGTTTTCCAGAAGAACTTTGGTGCCGCCCGAAAGTCCTTCTCCATGTCTTCTCCGAACTTCTCCCACACCCGCTGCTTTGCCTCGGCCACGGATGAGGCTGCTGCCCTTCGGGCCTGTCGGTACCTTGCAACTACCTCGGGAGTCCCCTGGGATAACAAATCCCTGAAGGCCTCCTTCTTCAGTCGGACGGCTTCCCTGACCACCGGTGTCCACCAGGAGGTTCGAGGGTTACCGCCCCTTGAGGCACCTAGGACCTTGAGACCACAGCTCCCTGCCGCGGCTTCGGCAATAGAGGCTTTGAACACCGACCACTCTGGTTCAATGTCCCCAACCTCCACAGGAATGCCCGAAAAGCTCCGCCGGAGGTGTGAGTTGAAGGCCTCCTGAACTTGGGCCTCCTCCAGACGTTCCCAGTTCACCCGAACTACACGTGTGGGCTTACCAGGTCTATCCAGAGGCTTCCCCCGCCACTCGACCCAACTCACCACCAGATGGTGATCAGTTGACAACTCCGCCCCTCTCTTTACCCGAGTGTCCAAAACATACGGCCTCAGGTCCGATGATACGATAACAAAATCGATCATGGACCTTCTGCCTAGGGTGCTCTGGTACCACGTACACTTATGAGCATCCTTATGCTCGAACATGGTGTTTGTTATGGCCAATCCATGACTAGCACAGAAGTTCAGTAACAAACCACCACTCCGGTTCAGATCAGGGGGGCCGTTCCTCCCAATCACGCCCCTCCAAGTGGAGACGTATTGTGTGAAAAGAAATGTAAGATGTTGTTTAATGGCTGATATATTTATGATCCACGTCACGTTTTCAGTTCCTCATGTTTTTCTAGAGGTCTTCTCATCAGGGCTCTATAAATACAGAACTACAGCAGATATGTAATATTTAATGCAGCCGAACCGTGTATTACAATGCCGGTATGTGATGACTTTCAAAGAGAAAAGCAAGTACACTCGGAATAAGGTATTATTTTATTTTTAAAAAATGTTTTCGGTCTGTTTCCGGTATTTGTTAATGACAATGTGCTCTGAGATGTGAGACTGGAATTGCACAGGGGAAAATAACGTATCTTTAAATGCGGATTGTGTTAAACTAATATGTTTGCGCTGTGGACCAAGACTATACATTGACGGGGAAGGGGGTAGCAATAAAGATAACACCATTAAACAGTTACACAACATAACAGAAATAATATCGATAGCAGCGTCCCTAGCAACCACCTTGGTAACAATGAAAACGTTGGACGCAATTTCCTGAAGTAATCTTCGTAATAACTAGCAAACTAAAGATCATGTACATCCACTGCACACATCATCTGAAATAACAACTCATATTTCTCGCATCAAATGACATCAAAACGCATTTTAATGGCCAAACTAACTTTAAAATAGACATTTTCCACCGAGAATAAAACGAAGTTCGGCCATGTTTTTTTCTGCAGGGAGAAATTTGAAGATCACGTGACGTCAAACAGAGTTTATGGTGTAGTCCAAACGATAGCTGGGGATTCTGGGTAGTGTAGTGTCTTCTGCCATCCTTTACTCCGAAAAAAGATTTGTTTCTCCGAATCGAAGGGGAAAAATACAAAAGCATTGCACACAATTTAAACCAATCAATGTTGTGTAATTAACAAGGATAATCTGGTGTTTTTTAGTCGATGAGTAGTGCAGATATCACTGTAAAATCAATCGTCAGTAAGGGGAATATTTACTTCCGGGTGTACAATTCTCCGTTATCCAATGAGAATGGACGCTCTCATTGCCTTTAAGGGCAGTCGACACAAACGAATGCCGTGCTTCCATGAGCGTCCATAGAAGCATATGGACATCGCGGAAAGCTGAAAATGGACGCTAAGGGCCCCCCCCTTGCGTTGAAATAGGACTCTAAGGCCCCCCCCCTTGCGTTGGAAAAAGCCGGCAGGGGACTTGACATAACGTCAACATAAGCCGACCTGGGAGTGAGGATGTGTTGTCAACAGCATTATGGCAACCTAAACCCCCCCCCCCCCCCTCCCCTTGACAAATCTCGAGATTTCCCGGGATTGCCCGCCCAGAGACGTATGTCTGCCGCCGGGTCTGGCGTGCTCCCTCGCCCACAGTATTTTACTTAAAATGCGCAACATTAATGTTGAAATAGCAGTAATACCAGTGCCACGTTCATTGATAAAATTACATAAGGGATGGAAAGGGGGAATGGCAGTTTTAGAAGGGGGATGATTTTGACCGTTTTTATTTCAGGGGGCATGCCATCTCGAGTACTGACTACAAGCATCGCAAACATTGGCTCGCCTCAACAGATGTAGATGAAAATATAAAAGGTGATGTAACATCTGAATAATCTTTCCAAATGTCCCTAAATTTAAGATGGGAGTAACGATAATTGACGTTAACTCTAAATATAACTATTGATTAGCAAACAAACGACCCTGCTATCGTCTAAAAGTAAGCATGGAAGAGAAAGACAGCTGACGATCTTCAGTCATAATTCAATCACCTAACGATTTTTAGGGTTTAGCTATATAACACTATAACAGTTTTATAAATAATAAATGCAAAAAAACTGTAATTTTGTCTATGATATAACAATAAATACAACTGTATAAGCTATCAAATATGTTTTGCGGCTCCAGACAAAACAAATTGTTGGAAAAGGGGGAAAAATTGCTCTTTTGGTCAAAAAGGTTGCAGACCCTGGACTAGGCAAACAAAATGCAAAATGTATATGCAGCTATAGATTAGCCATAAGGGAGTCAGCGTTGCAAGTCCTTCCTCATTGGCCCTCAACCTTAATCATGGACTTGCAGGAGCAGTACAAACATTAGGCTTGGTTACAATACCCGTAATGAGAAGAAAGGCAAAACATACTTACTTAGGCAATAACTACTCAATTATAACTAATTTAGTCAAGGAAAAGTTTATTTAAATACTTAAGTATGTGTTACGGATGCTGTTTGTCTGCTCCTTAATCTGTCTGGGATTGTTTTCAGCTGTGTGTGTGTTCATGCAAATGAGCTGTGTGGTTGCTCCAACATCCTTGGCTGCCCATCTCCTGGTCCGCCTCTGAAGATGGTGATTGGATCGACGTCGTCCAATCGCAGCGCACAGCCGGCGCACACCTGCTGGGGAGGAGTACAAAGGCTGCGGACAATCCTCACTCTGGAGGCTCTGACATGTGAACAGACGCCTCTCGCTGTTATAGAATTCTGTTAACTGTGGTTAAACTTGTGAGTAGTAGTGTCTAGAGTAGCTTAGTTAGAGTGTAGAGTAGTTTAGTTAGTGTTTAGAGTAGATTAGGATTTTGTGACTGGTGCCTTTAGGTTAGCTGTGTGTTTTGTCTAGACTCCCTTTTGTTATTTGTACCACTCTTGAAGTGAAGTTTTGTTTTGTTCTTTATTTAGCACATTAGTATGTATTTTCCCTGTATGCCTTTAGACTCCTTTTGAGTCCTCCCTTAGTTTGGTTATCTGTCAACCTGTGCCCTTTTGGCCCTTTTGTTTGTTTCAGGCTGCCTGCCTGCCATTTTGTTACACCTTGCTTTATAATAAAACCACTTATAATTATACCAATACTACTCTGGTCGTGTCGTTTCCCTTTTGTTCCCCCCAGCCAATTGGGAACGTAACAGTATGTGTTAATTTTTGACAATAATGTTTTGGTTAAAGAGGAAGTGGCATCTGTGAATTTGAGAAGTGAGCTGTGAGAACAGTAGTGTTGAGTAAGAGGTACTACTTTATCTGTCTGGACCAGGGGTCTGCAACCTTTTTGACCACCTTACAGTGTATGCTGTCTAAAGTATGTTCAATAGTGTAGAGTTTACATCAGTGTTAAAATGCTAGTCATTAATGCAAATACTGCATACTAGCTAACATCTTGGCTAGGGCAGCAAATTGGTCGGGGCTGGCCCTGGTTAGCCCCCTTGGTGAAATCAGCAGGTGGTGATGCCGTTGGTCTAGTGGTGATGTAACATCCCCCTCCCTCTGGAACTCTCTCCCCAAAAACATTTGTCACTTCACCAATCCGACCATGTTCAAGAATAGCTTTTAATTTGTTATTAATGTTGGGTGTTGTATATAAATAAATAAAAAATGTTGATCATTTTAACCTGTAAATGCCTTTGCGTACCATGGAAAGAGATTTATAAATGAATTGTATTATTATTAATAATGAACGATCTGCAGTGGCCAACCAGATATTTTTATTTTACATTTAAGAGTTGGCCCTTTGCTTTGTTAATTGAGCAATTTGTACTAAATCTCACATTTTACTCTTTTGACCTCTTACACTACTGTTCTCACAGCTCACTTCTCAAATTCACAGATGCCACTTCCTCTTCACAGATGCCACTTCCTCTTTAACCAAAACATTATTGTCAAAAATTAACACTTAATTAACACTTACTTAAGTATTTAAATAAACTTTTCCTTGACTAAATTAGTTATAATTGAGTAGTTATTGCCTAAGTAAGTACGTTTTGCCGTTCTTCTCATTGCGGGTATTGTAACCAAGCCTAATGTTTGTACTGCTCCTGCAAGTCCATGATTAAGGTTGAGGGCCAATGAGGAAGGACTTGCAACGCTGACTCCCTTATGGCTAATCTATAGCTGCATATACATTTTGCATTTTGTTTGTCTAGTCCAGGGGTCTGGAACCTTTTTGACCAAAAGAGCTATTTTGCCCCCTTTTCCAGCAATTTGTTTTGTCTGGAGCCGCAAAACATATTTGATAGCTTATACAGTTGTATTTATTGTTATATCATACACAAAAACTACAGTTTTTTTGCATTTATTATTTATAAAACTGTTAACCTCTAATAAGAAACAAATAACTCTTATAAGGAGAATAAAAAAAATACACAAGCCTACTTTAAAATAAATTAAACACAGCACTTGGGGAGTCCTCTGCACATTTGAAGGAAAGAAAATACAATTAAAAGTGACCCACTTTGAAATAAATAAAACATATAGCTGCACCCTAAAAATAGTTAGGTGATTGAATTATGACTGAAGATCGTCAGCTGTCTTTCTCTTTCGTACTTTTCCTCCAATACGTAAAGGCTGCAGCACCTTTGACAACTTTTCTCTACATATCAAACATACCGGTAAACCAACATCGCTTGCTGTGAAAGCATATAACTCTAACCACTCAGAATTAAACCCTGTGTTCCTCCGATACTTTTATTGTCTTTGTCTTTATTGTCCATAGTTCGGTCATCGAGCCGGGGGTCAGGTTATTCACCAGTAAGAAAAGGCGCTGGCGCATATTTTAGTTGACCTAATTAAAACCGTTTTGTTTTTTATTTATGTGTCACAGTATCACCTCAAAATACAACAAATTAAACATTTTCAAACGTGCAACAACATTTAAATAGTCCTACACGTACTTTTATTTAATTTCCTTCTTATTTATGTCAAAACTCAAGGGAGCCAGAGCAGAGGGCTTAAAGAGCCGCAAGCGGCTCGAGAGCCGCGGGTTGCCGACCCCCCTAGTCCACCTGCCATTTTGTTATTGACTGTATGCATACTTTTTTTTTTTGGTTTGTGTTCTCACCGTATCTGTTGTAGTCAGGTGTGTCTGCTGGTTAGTGTTCAACAACCATTCTATGAAACACACTAAATATGTAGAAAAATCATTTTACCACAACAGAAAAAGCACTGGGGACTTTCTGGCAAACAATTCTTGAGAAGGCCCAATATTTGCTCGGATACAACCACAACAAAAAAGAAAGTCAGCATTATGATAGCTTCCTTGTTGGGAATATAACACAATATGTCTGGGAAGAACCAAACGACTAACCGCAATGTACTATTATCCGTGTAAATCATGCTTTGCATCAACAGCAATTTGTATCACATCTGCTTCCTCTGTCCTCACATAAGGGTGTACAAATCATAGCAGGCACTTTCATTAGTCATAAATGTAACAATACCAAGTAATAAATGCAATTACTGTAGGTTACCGTATTGGCTTGTAATGTATGTTGAGATAGGAGAGAAAACCTGTTTTGTTTTGCTCTGGTTCACAGGTTATATGCATTAACTGGCTAACACTTAAATTATCATTTACTGGAGCATTCTTGTTTCCCACCCTGTCTGATTATTATGAAATATTTTCTGGGAATGTGTATGAAGATGAAAAAGCCAAATGTGCAAGCATCAGCATTAGCGTGCAGGGAAACAAAATCAGAAGTGAAATCTCAGAGAAAAAAAGTCTAAGACAAGTTCTGACGACTTGGCAGGACAGGATGTGTCAGTACTATAAGATTGACGTTCAACAATTATTCACACACAAAGCAGCAAGAAACGCATGGATAAAGTCTTCAGATGTGAGACATCTCAATCGCAACCATGAGGATAACTTGTACAACCTTACTGCTCCTCATCCAAACATTACAATGTTTGGCTTCAGATGGTACAGTATTTCAACTTTTAAGAGATTTTGTTAGTTTGTTTAGATATGCACTGCTCTTTATGTGAGACTGCAGTGTGCATTCATGTGTCAGTTTGTGTCAGATGAGTTAAACGCATTCTTGTTTATTTGTTACTGTTCAATAGCAAACAGATTTTAGTTTTCGTATTTATATTTTAAAAAGCCAACAGATGATTGTCACTTTGCTTATTAAAGTTCTCTTTATTTTTGAATTATTTTCAGTCAATGATAGACAAACAGTTGTTCAAATATTTTTCTGGTTTCTTGTAGGTAAAGTGTGTCATTCTTTCTTAACAGATTCACCATTTCAACTCACTAACAAGAACACTGGGTTTTGTTTGGTTAAAACAAATAACAACTGCAATGATGTACGCTGGACAAATGGGGACCGACTTCTGGTTCAATTGTCAAATAAGTGCCTTGGAGTCCAAGGTAAAAGTGTGGGAAGTGAAATAAGCCTCCATGAATGTGACGAAAACAGCGACCTCCAAAAGTGGGAATGCAAGAACGGGACATTGCTCGCCCTCAAAGGACAAGAGTTTTACATTGAGCTCACTGCAGACAACACAGCAGTTCTCTCTAAAACAGTCGGACCAAACAACCACCTTACAATTTCAGGGACGTCCAGTGGTGCTTGTGCAAGAACATACAGAGGTACAGTATACAAATGCAATGTTGTTAAGGAACTGCACTTTCCTCAGGGCACCCTACACCAAAACCGTTTCTCATTGGAGTTCAAGTTCTTAAAATAGATTACCAACATTTTTAGAGAAAACCTTTTAGAGAGATGATGTTAAAATATATATTTACATGTTAGCTCTATTCAACAGAAGATTAACATAGTCGTACTCATGCATTGCTATTTACTTATTTATTTCAAAATCACAAAAACATATTTTCAGGATTCCTAACTGTTCAAATATAATCAAGCATTGTGTTGAAGTTGTCAAATAATTGTTGCTTTTTTTCTTGTAACTCTCAGAACTTTTTGCAATTAATGGAAATGCAGCTGGACTGCCGTGCATGTTTCCCTTCAAGTACAAAGACAAGTGGTACTCAAATTGCATTACGCTCGACTCTCCGGAAAGGCATCTTTGGTGTGCAGTTGAAACAAAATATCAAAGCGAACACTGGGGCTTCTGCCCAGTTACAAGTGAGTACTGCCAGTACAATATGTGACTCTTAATACTATTATTGGATTATTATTATTATTATTATTATTATTATTACACCTGCTATTAACTCATTAAAATGCATCTTAGGCCCTTTAACACCTACATTTTCGAGTATGAAAATCAGACTTTTCAGTTTGAATAGAACCAAAATTACAGATGTGAAACCTCCCCTGACCACATCCCAGAACAAACGCCAAACCATTGTCAGGACAGAAGAGTTTGTCTTGGTCTGGATCAAATTGAAACATGGTCTAGTGTCAAAAAATGTTTTTATATAAAAAAATTAGCCACTAAAGTTAAATAATTCAGAACACGTGTCATTTGATTTTCGTAGAGACTATCGCTACTTTACCCCTTACCTTTAATAAAGACAAGATATACGACTTCAGTTCACAGGGAGAAAGTAGCAAACATAAAAATGTTATGTTTCACATTTACATTCATAGCCAAAGAAGACTGGAATACACACCCAACCACAGGAGAATATTACCAGCTCAACTCACAATCAGCTCTGACTTGGCCACAGGCTGAAGCCAGCTGCAAACAGCAGGGGGCCTCCCTGCTGAGTATCTACGATCTTCACCAGCAGGCTTATGTCACAGGTAAGATGACACTGACTCTGAATATATACATATAGACAATGATCAGAAACTTTTAGCCACACAACTAATTAGTGACATTGGGGAAGACTAAATTATTTGTCCTTTTTGATTTCCATGCCAGCACTACTAGGTACAGGAGGTAATAAGCTTTGGACTGGTCTGTTCCTGGATCCAGAGCATGGCTGGAAATGGTCTAATGGGAGACCTTACCGTTATATGAATTGGGACTCTGGTAGGTTATCCCTCCACTTCAGTTCTTTGTGTTTTTATTCTGATATATTAAAATTGCAATATCCTAAAAATGTATAGGAAAAGAAAATCCATCTTAGAAAAAATAGAATCCAGTGTGTTGAGAACAAATGTATACTCAACAAACCACATTTCCATTTTTTTTTTACGAAATGGCCACATTAAAGCTGTAATAGTCTCTTGCATCTTAAAAAAGATAACACTTTGTGTCCAAGCAAGATATAGAAAAGACAATTCAGGCAATTATTATTTTGAAAGTGTTCATGCACTACTAACTGGCCTCTCCAATAAAACCATTGGTCAGTTGCAACTGAAACATTCAAAAAGCAGCTGCTAGATTACTGACAATATTTTAAATATAAAACTAATTTAAAGGCGTTATTTATTGTCTATTCAGTAAGTCACTCAAAGGTCTAGGCCTAAATATATACACAAGCCAGGTACAGTAGGTTCAGCAGGGACCGTTATGCATTCCATTGCTCGAATCAGCTCTCCTTTCAACTAAAGTAGTCCAAATGTAGGGAAAACACTTGCTTTCAGAGTTAGAATAAAAGAGTGACACGGAGACGAAATGGAGACGAAAACGATTTCGAACCGAGGTCGATTTCAAAAAAGTCTTCCGTCCACACGGAATCGGCTCAAGACACGTGTCTGTCCAGTGGAGCTGTACTTCCGCCACAAAATACACCAAAAGCAGCGAATAAGACCGATGACGATTATTAATATTATATTATATTATTATTGTTGCTGATGGTTGTGGTAGAGGAGCTGTAGATTTTCCACTAAAATCTGTATCATGGTCAGTAGCGTCTGGAGCACGAACGCAACCCTGTGATCCGCCATTGTTGTTTTGTTGCCGAAACGCACCAGCAATGACGCGAGGGTGAGCAGGAGAGGTGGGGAGAGGCGGGGCTATGGCGTCATCGTTTAAGGAAATGATCGTATAGGGCGTACACACGGAGCCGCAAACGTTTCGTCTCCAGACTTACCCACTTTGGGAGCCGTTATCAAAGTGTATCGGATTCGGGCTCCGAAGCCGCGGCTTCGTGTGGACGAACCGTTTATACGATAGAGAACATTAGCGGATACAACTGATATCGTCTCCGTGTGGACGGGGCCTTAATCTGTAAGGTTTATAAAAAGGTAACATGATCCCTCATCCATCAACTATAGAAGAATATGAAGCTTTGCTAAACCAACAGGTCAAGTCGGGCGGTGGTGGCGAAGTCGATAGGGACTTGGCTTGGCAATTGGAAGGTCACCAGTTCAAGTCCCCGCAAGACCAAGTGCTACCGAGGTGTCCCTGAGCAAGGCACCGTTCCCTACACTGCTCCTCGGGCGCTGTTCAAAATGGCTGCCCACTGCTCCTAACACTAGGATGGGTCAAATGCAGAGAAACAATTTCCCCACGGGGATTAATAAAGTATATCAAAATCAAAAAAAAAAAAGTAATTGCCGCTTTCTTTTAGGACATCCACTTGCTGATCCTGGACACAACTGTGCAATTGCTGATCCTGCTGTACAGTACTCATGGCAAAGTTCACTTTGCAGCAAGAAACTCGGATACATCTGCTACAGTAAAGCAGCCGAGGCACTGCCTACAAAAGGTGAAGAATAAGATCTATTCTAATCTACTCCACAAATCCCATTTTAAAATGTAGAGCTACATTGTTAACATGTCAATCAATCAATATATTTATTGTTTATTTTCATGATCAGCTGCAGAGACAGGATTTTGTTCAGCCCCTTGGATTCCCTACAATGGCCACTGCTTCAACCTTAACCGCACTCAGAAAACATGGCCTGATGCCCAGAGAGACTGTCGCTTTGAAGGAGGGGACCTCGCCACCATAAGAAATGTGGAAGACCAAAGTTTTGTAATCTCTCAGCTTGGATACAGTACGTGAACAAATTAAAACAAACATAAGTTATCTGTAAAGAAATGATATGGAGAAATGTCCAAAATAAAAAAATGATGTAAGAATAATTCTTCTCATCACTTCTGCTTGTAATTGAATTGTTCTTCCTTTTTTGGTAATACTTTTGTGTTTGTGTCTGTATCTGCAGAATCCACTGATGAGCTTTGGATTGGATTGAATGACAGGAAGACAGAGGGACAGTTTGACTGGATTGACCACTCCACTGTCAGTTTCACTAGCTGGGAATTCGGTAAACCTGCTGTTTCCACTGACATAAAGGACTGTATTCTCATCAGAGGAGAGGTAAGGAGCACTATGTGCACATGTTACCTTTAAATACTGTCTTTGGCATTAACAATAGCTCTTTAACCTGATTTATCAGGCAGTAATATTACTACACTACAAAAAAACACATTACAGTTTGTGTTAAAATGAATAAATAGAGTACATTATGTCTGTATCTTAAGTATGATATACTGTATGTGTACAGTTTTAAGATGTAGTACTGCATTGGTCGTAGTACCCTTTAGTTAGTCTTTACATAAATAAATATGTATTGGTACTTTGTTACAGAATGGGAACTGGGCTGACCGTGTGTGTGAGGAGAAACATGGCTCCATTTGTATGAAGATGAGTGCCTCAATTCCCTCTGGGAACGAGGTGGAGCAGGATAATGGCTGTAAAAGGGTGCGTTAAGTTTATCTGAGTTTTTTTGTATTAAGAAAAAGTGAATCTCTCGTTTTAGTAAATATTATTAAATTATTAGATTATCCTAAAAGTGAAACTTCCAAGCATTCACCAAACTATCATCCTTCAAAGCACAAGTGTTTTTTATCCTTTGTTTAGGTAAGTATTTTGGTTATATCCAGCGCAGCAGATTGAAACACTGCGGGTAGAGTCAGTATGTGAACCCTTCGGAATTACCTGGATTTCTGCATAAATTGGTCATAAAATGTGTTCTGATCTTCATCTAAGTCACAACAACAGACAAACACAGTCTGTTTAAACTAATACCACACAAACAATGATATGTTTTCATGTTTTTATTGAACACATCATGTAAACATTCACAGTGCAGGATGGGAAAAGTATGTGAACCCCTAGGCTAAAGACTTCTTCAAGAGCTAATTGGAGTCAGGAGTCAGCCAACCTGGAGTCCAATCAATGAGACGAGATTGGAGGTGTTGGTTAAAGCTGCCCTGCCCTATAAAAAATACACACCAGTTTTGAATTTGCTATTCTTAAGAAGCATTGTCAGATGTGAACCATGCCTCGCACAAAAGAGCTCTCAGAAGACCTACGATTAAGAATGGTTGACTTGCATAAAGCTGGACAGGGTTACAAAAGTATCTCTAAAAGCCTTGATGTTCATCAGTCCACGGTAAGACAAGTTGTCTATAAATGGAGAAAGTTCAGCACTGTTGCTACTCTCCCTAGGAGTGGCCGTCCTGTAAAGATGACTGCAAGAGCACAGCGCAGAATGCTCAATGAGGTGAAGAAGAATCCTAGAGTGTCAGCGAGAGACTTAAAGAAATCGCTGGCACATGCTAACATCTCTGTTGAGGAATCTACGATACGTAAAACACTGAACAACAATGGAGTTCATGGGAGGACACCACGGAGGAAGCCACTGCTGTCCAGAAAAAACATTGCTGCACGTTTGAAGTTTGCAAAAGAGCACCTGGATGTTCCACAGCACTACTGGCAACATATTCTGTGGACAGATGAAACCAAGGTTGAGTTGTTTGGAAGGAACACACAACGCTATGTGTGGAGAAAAAAAGGCACATCACACCAAGATCAAAACCTCATCCCAACGGTGAAGTATGGTGGAGGGAGCATCATGGTTTGGGGCTGCTTTACTGCCTCAGGGCCTGGACAGATTGCCATCATCGACGGAAAAATGAATTCTCAAGTTTATCAAGACATTTTGCTGGAGAACTTAAGGCCATCTGTCCACCAATTGAAGCTCAACAGAAGATGGGTGATGCAACAAGACAACGACCCAAAGCACAGAAGTAAACCAACAAAAGAATGGCTTCAACAGAAGAAAATACGCCTTCTGGAGAGACCCAGTCAGAGTCCTGACCTCAACCCAATTGAGATGCTGTGGCATGACCTCAAGAGAGCGATTCATTCCAGACATCCCAAGAATATTGCTGAACTGAAACAGTTTTGTAAAGAGGAATGGTCCAAAATTCCTCCTGACCGTTGTGCAGGTATGATATGCAACTATAGGAAACGTTTGGTTGAGGTTATTGCTGCCAAAGGAGGGTCAACCAGTTATTAAATCCAAGTCCCCGGTATGTCAGGGAACTCACGCAGCGTCAGCAAATAAAACTCTCTCTTTTTCTCCGTACTTAAATCTCTAATAACGGGGGTACAACAGAGCTGATCCAGATTTGCGTCCGATATGACGTAATATCGGCAATGCGGACCCACGGCACTATCAGAAAGTTGCTATCAGAAACAATGCCCGACTGTTTTGGACGTAATATGGTCTTTGTTTACATTAGCAAGCATGCTAACACTCAGAGCTACTGTAACGCAGTACTGCATAGAGCACATGTGTTTAAAAAGCAGGAAATAAAAAAAGAAACTCACCTTGATGGGATCACGGGAGCATTAAACTGAATCTGCCGTGTCATTCTGAGCAGGCATTTGCTCCACCTTCTCTTTTTGCTCCACCGCCCTGTTAGAGAACCTGCAGTTTTCTAACAGGGCTGAAACAGAGGGATATGAGGGATGTCTAAAATGCATGATCTGTTTGGTATTTTGAGCCAAACACATCATATACATGTTTTTTATATATTTGTATATATCTGAGACCCATAATATATGCCTAAAAATAGCATAATACTAGGTGCAATTTAAAGGTCCATCACTATTATGTGGCAGATATTTTCCTCACAAAGGCCAAAATAAACAGCAAAACTCAATAGAATATTACACTTGTACAGTTGGACTGACACACGGTTTCAAATGAATACTAATGTGAAACCTTACTTTGCTATCAAAATAGTAAGTGATCTTACAATTGTCTTTTTTCCATAATTGTTTTTCATCAATCCAGGGGTGGAGAAAGCATGGCTCTTACTGCTACTTTATAGGGATCCAGACCAAAACCTTGGATGAAGCTCAAGATGACTGCAGGAGATCAAATTCCTACTTAGCTGATGTTTCAAATGCGTAAGAACACATATTATTTTTCGAGAGGTTCCAAAGAAATGCAAACAAAAGTAAAATCATAAAAAAATGTTTGTCTCTGTAAAACATTTTACTGACACCAGAAATCCTGCGACCTTAACGGTTTAACTATTTCCAGAGTGGATAATGCCTTCCTTGTCAGCTTGGTTGGGTTGAGACCAGAGAAATACTTCTGGCTGGGCCTCTCAAACCAGAATGACATCGATCAATTTGTGTGGACCAATGCCAACTCAGTGAGGTTTACTCACTGGAATGCTGAAATGCCAGGTATGGCGACATTCTAAAATCTATAAGATGACTCAGAAAAGGGCCTGAAAACTGACAATTCATAATTTCTCCCTCAACAATTCAAGGTCACCAACAGGGGTGTGTTGCCATGACGACAGGGTTTTTTGCTGGCCTCTGGGATGTGCTGCCCTGCACCAATAAGGAGAAATACATCTGTAAACATCTGGCAGAGGGGGCAGTTTTAACCCCTGCACCACCTAGTGTTACCCCTACAAAATGTGCAGAAGGCTGGACTCGAGTGGGATCAAGAAACTATTGCTTTAAGGTATTATAACATGTATTAAAAAAAGATAATAATAAAAAGATTAGAGGATAACTTATGACAATACTCAGGGTTTTGTCTAAAGCGGGTAACAGGGGCGCTGCGCCCTCTTACCAAAATGCAGATTTTCTCCGTAAAATGTTAAAGTGATGCCAGAAAACAATATTTCTGTTTGTCCAAAACTGTATCATTACAAAAAAATATGAAAATCATCATAGACCGTCAGGCGGCATAGACAGCTTTGTTTTGACGGAGCTCTGAATAAATAGGGGATCGATGTCCAATCGGTCTGCCTCTAGATGAGTGACTTACACAAGCTTACACTTAAACTGGGATTTCTGAATGATATCGTTTATTTTACTGTCCTTTTTTCAGCAGAGGAAGTAAAGAAACCGTTACTGGGGATTTATTTTTTGTTAAGGGGGCAATATATGACTCAGCAGGTTCAAGACATGAAGAAACTATAAGTTACTTACGTAACCCCAGTCTCAGAGTAACATGAAGTGAGATGTCTCATTATGGGATGCGCCTCATCGCGGAGCAAACAGAAGCATCAATCTCATTACGCCAATCCTGATTGGCTGGTGATCTTGACGTCAGCGTCAGGGGAAATCACCCCCTATAAGTAGCTTGCGCCACAACGCATGCGTCATTCAAAATAAGCACCTCTTCTCGCTTCACCATAGCAAGGAGGGCCGTCTGGTGAGACATCTCACTTCATGTTACTCTGAGTCCTGGGGTTACATAAGTAACCTATAGGTCTCATTCATAACACTCCGTTCGATGTCTCACTATGGGATATTGTAGCTCCCGTATTGCCAGACGAGCTTATCTCGAAGATCACCGATCAACCAGAGTTTAACAGGTGGAGTCCCGACTCAACAAGGTGCCCAGCACTGCTCGGGCCAGGCTTGGAGCGGAGACGTCTAGCCTGTAAAAGCGGACAAAAGTGAGCGGCGAGGACCAGCTCGCCGCTGCACAGATGTCTTGGATGGAAACACCCTTGAACAAATCCCAGGATGTAGCCAGGCCCCGAGTCGAGTGAGCCCGCAGACCCGAAGGTGCTTGCAGATTCTGACTCGTATAGGCCAAAGCAATCGCCTCCACGATCCAGTGGGATAGTCGTTGCTTAGTAACAGGCTTACCCTTGTGAGGTTTAGCCCAGGACACGAAGAGTTGGTCATTAAGACGAACCTCTTTTGATTTGTCCATATATGTGTGTAAAGCCCGGACTGGACACAACAGATCCTGCTGCTGCTCCCCGGAGGAAACCAGCTGCGGAGGAAATGCCTCAATGTCAATTGGGGTACACGAACCAACCACCTTTGGTGTAAAGGCAGGGTTGGGTTTCAACAACACTCTCGTTTGCCCTGGGGCGAACTGAGTGCATAAGGGATGTACAGACAGTGCATGGATATCGCTGACCCGCTTGGCGGATGCCAGGGCCAGTAACAGCACTGTCTTGAGTGACAGATGTTTCATGTCAGCTCCTTCCAGGGGTTCAAATGGGGTCATTTTGAGCCCATTTAAAACCACTGCCAGGTCCCATAAGGGCACCAGCGACCTGGAGACAGGGAGGAGCCTGCGAGCTCCCTTCATAAAACGGCAAACCAAAGGATGTTGGCTAGCCGTCTTACCCTCAAAGACCACATGGCATGCAGCAATAGCAGCCAGGTACACCTTGATCGTGGAGAAAGCTCTGTGTTTTTCGATCAAGTCCTGTAGAAATGATAAAATCACCCCGACAGGACATTGAAAAGAGATGTGTCCTTCTTGAAGGCACCACTCCTCAAACACCCTCCACTTACAGTCGTAAAGAGACCTGGTGGAGGAAGCTCTCGCACTCTGAATAGTGTTTATCACCTTCTGAGGGAATCCCACTGTATTCAGATTGTACCACTCACGGGTCAGGCCCATAGTGCCCTGTGCTCTGGGCGTGGGTAAAGGATCGCCCCCCCCGCCTGAGACAATCTGTCCCTGCGTGGTGGGGGCTGCCATGACTGCCCGCACAACAGCTGATATATCCCCGCCAGCCCGTATATTGCGGGCTAGGGTGGAAACATCAGAGTACGTGTGTGGCGTTGCTCCTTCACTCTGGCCAGAGTTGGGGGTAACAGAGCCAGGGGTGGGAACGCGTACAGAGGACCCGGAGGTCAATCGTGTACGAGTGCGTCCCCGCCTAACAGTGCGTTTAAATCGTGCATTAAAGAGAACAGCTGTCATTGAGCATTTTCTCCTCTTGCGAACAGACTTAACGCGGCTCCGCCATAACGCACCCACAGCGGACTCCCGATCCTTGGATGTGGAGTCCAGTCTGCATAGAGTGGTGCACCTCTGGACAGTAATTCTGTCCCTAGGTGCATAACTCCCGATACCTGTGTCGTTCTCAGAGAGAGGAGACGTCTGCCGCTCCAAGGGATCAGTTTGTGTGCCAGTGTGTCTGACTGGAGACAACGCAACCTCCCCTGGCGGTTCATACACGATATCGTGTTGTCTGTCCTCACGAGGACATGATGTCCTCTGAGAGAAGGCAGGAAGCGTTTTTGGGTGGGGAACACCGCTAAAAGCTCCGGGTAGTTTACGTGTGCCCGCTGGAAGTCTCTGCTCTAGGAACCTCTCACCGGGCGACCTTCGTAAATACCCTATCAGCCTGTCTGACCTGCGTCCGTGGTGACCACCTTCCGTGAAAGGACGGCACCCGTAGGCGCGTCCCGCACTAGAAAAGTCGGGTGTAGTGCCACTACGCATTACATAATAACCAAAACTCTCCGTACGCCATGGCGTTCGGGGTTTAGTTTTATTATGAGGCCCATGTTGAGCGGGTGCTTTACGAGGACATTTTCCTCCGTAATCTGACTCCGCTCGGCGGGCATTATAGATAAAACCCTTCTTTCTAGGAGAGAGAGAACCTCTCTCTCCAGAATATGGGTTGACTCTCTCTGGGTTTGTGAAAACAGATAAATTATAACTGTTTTGAGAAGCCCAGGCAGATGTCGTGAGTATCTCCTGCTGTATGCTCCTTAGAGCCAGCTGGGATGTCACGCTTACGGCTCCGGCCGGCACTGCGCATGCGCGTGACGGAGGTGCCTTTACAGCTCCAGCCGGCACTGCGCATGCGCGTGCCGGTGGTGCCCTTAAAGCCCCAGCCGGCACTGCGCATGCGTGTGGCGGTGGCTTCACGGACCCGTCAATAATCCGTCTTTTGAGAGGTGCCGTAGCTGCTCTCAAAAGGGGAAGAATTGGCGGGCTGTCCATTACAGCTCTAGCCGGCACTGCGCATGCGCGTGACGGTAGTGCCCCTAAAGCCCCAACTGGCACTGCACATGCGCGTGGCGGTGGTGCCTTCACAGACCCGTTTATTATCCGCCTTTTGAGAGAGGCCGTAGCTCCTCTCAGAAGGGGATTTATAGTTAACGGACTGTTTATTGTCTTTCTTTTCATTTTTTTGAGCTGCGCCCTTGGCCGAAGCCTGGATGCATCAGCGGAAAATGGTTTATTCAAACAAGAAAGATGTGACATGTGTTTTATGCGGACTTGAGGATGACGTTGAGGCATCTCTCGAGGCGGCGGGGACACATTTAGAGCCGGGGGAAGAACTTCCAGCTCTGTCACGGAGGGGAGAAGGAGGGGCTGTCAGGTCGCTCGCTTCTTCTTCCTCGACTGCTGGCCGAAATTCTGGGTTGGCTGCGCCTGGGCTGCAGCCGGAACCGGAGATTTTCTAGGCCAACTCGCCCTCATCTCCTGCCTGGGCTGGGGACTCGGGGCGGGCTGCGACCTCTGCTGTCCTGGTACTTTGAACCTAGCAGAGCTCGGTGCAGCTTGGGCGAAGGGCCGCCGTTGCAAAGGCCGCGGCTGGACCCTTCGAGGGAGACAGAGGTGGAGGGCCTCGTCTTCCTTCTTTTTCGTCTCGCACTTCCTCTGCATGGAAGCGAGAGCGGAGCCGAAAATCCCCTCGGGAACGATGGGCATGTCAAGCACATCTTCCTTTTCCCGGTCTGGGAGGTTGGTGAGGTTGAGCCATCTAGCTCTTTCCTGCACCACCATGATCCCCATTACCTTGCCCGTGGCCTGGACGGCGCAGCGTTGGACACGGAGACAAATGTCTGTGACCGCGGCTATCTCGTCCAGAGTGGCCGGTCCAGGATTGCTCGACATATCCTCACAGAGCTCCGCTTGGTACGCGGTTAGCATCGAGGAAACGTTCAGAGCCCTGGCGGACAATGCTGCGGCTCTGTAGGCCCGTTCAGTCATGGTCGACTGGAATCGGTCCGTTTTTGCTGGCAGCGTGGGGTTCCTGCTTGGTGGCTGGCCCATCCTCGGTAGGAGGTGGGCTGCTACCAGCGGTTCCATAGGTGGTATGTGGAGCAGG
This sequence comes from Pseudochaenichthys georgianus, assembly GCF_902827115.2. Classification (NCBI taxonomy): domain Eukaryota; kingdom Metazoa; phylum Chordata; class Actinopteri; order Perciformes; family Channichthyidae; genus Pseudochaenichthys; species Pseudochaenichthys georgianus. Next base: position 30,946,453 of record NC_047519.1, on the reverse strand, counting down.
CCGAGCCTCTCCATACCGTCACAGTCAAGGGAGTAGGCACCCTGGATTGGGGCCTTGTTGCTAAAGGGCCGGTCTCTCCACGAGACCGACACCTCATCCAACATCTCCGGGAAGACCGGAAGGAGTTGCCTCTTTGTCCTCGTTGTTTGGGAAAAAAGTTTCCCCTCGTAACGGGACCTGGAGGTCTCCTTGGCCATTTCGGGCCACGGGATGTCTAGCCTGGACGCGGCGCGCTGACACACGGCCTGCAGGTCCATGCTTAGACAGGGCGAAGCTGGTGTGCTATCGCCCGGGAGAGCAGCCATCGCTCCCGGCTTTGCAGCCTGAGCCGATGACATGAAGATGTCGTCTTCCTGCTCATCCGAGTCAGACAGGAGGAACTCAGAGGTATACTCTTCGTTCTCCATGTAGTCTAACTCCAGGACATCTTCCGCGGGTGAAACCATGGTGTGGTCCAGCCGGGAGCCCCAGCTTGGTATAGCGTGGGGCCCCGTTCCCGCGTCTCTTGCCGCCACCGGATCTCGGCCTGATATGGCGCGGGATTCCGGTTCTGCGGGTGCCGCTGTCGATGAGCCCCAGACCGCAGTGAGGGGCTCCATCTCTGCGGCGGACGCCCCCGTGTCTTGATTGCTGGTCGGCAGATCAGTGGACATGAGGGGGTCCCGTCCCGACAGGCTAGCTTGTTGTGCTAACCTTCGGTGGAGGCTCTTCACAGTGAGGCGGGCACAATGTCCGCACGAGCCGGGGTTGTCAATGGCCTCCTGGGCGTGTTCCAGCCCGAGGCAGGACGAACAGATCTGGTGTGAGTCTGTGCCTGACACTTTCAACCCGCAGCCTGCAGCGCCGAGCCTCCGAATTCCTGACTCCTCTGGTGTGAGGGAGAGAGGCGTCCATCTCGTTCGCCGTGAGGTGTGGAGAGGGCCCGCTCGTAACAGGTACGTCGAGAAAAAAGTGTTACCAATCTGTCTTTAATCCGGGGAAAAAAGGACAGTGTGGGTCTTTTTTCTCAAAGGATATTACCTGGTGTGGTAATATTCCTGTAATCCTTTTCTCCTCCGTGAGAAGAGAAAAGAAAAAAGCGTCCTCGCTACCGTGGTGTCGGCAGTGAGGGAAAAAACACAAGCTAGCAACGGGTGTGTTGCTAACTTGAAAGTCAAAACCTTACCTTAACTCCAGAGGAAGAACGGCGAGGTTGACTATAATACTAACTGGTGTGTTAGTACCATACTCTTCTGCGAGGCAGAATAGGGTAGCCGGCTAACGCCCGTCGACCGAAAATTAGCTTTGGTTCAGTCTGTGGACTGTTAAGCTAGCCCGGCTACTATTAGAGATGTGCTCTGAAGCGAGAAGAGGTGTTTGAATGACGCATGCGTCGTGGCGCAGGCTACTTATAGGGGGTGATTTCCCCTGACGTTGACGTCAAGATCACCAGCCAATCAGGATTGGCGTAATGAGATTGATGCTTCTGTTTGCTCCGCGATGAGGCGCATCCCATAGTGAGACATCGAACGGAGTGTTATGAATGAGAACTATTGTTTTCTGCTTCGCCCTCATACCATATTTTTCTAGAAAAACCCCTGATACTATAATACTCTATAAACACTCTTTATATTGCATCTACGATAATGAATGTTGGACATGGGATGCATTTTTTGTTTGGTCAAAACTAATTAAGGAAACGTAATTCCTGCCCTTGCAATTTGAATTATATTATTGATTTTCTCCTCCGTGTTAGCTTGATGAGTCTGGTAACCAGTGGCGGGCCGTGCATTTCACACCTAGGCCTTCAGTGATGTCCGACACAGTCCTACCTGAATTATTCCACCTCTTAATAGCATCATTATGACGCCATGGCTCTAGAAACTATACATTTAGACAGAAACGCAGTATAACCGGGCATTGCATCACCTTAACATAGTCAAGTACAACAGAGTTATATTAATATTTCCGAAGCATTTATAATCAATATATCCGCATTTACAATTAAGAGTGTTAAACTACCAGCTTTAAGATCGCTTGGATACTGTCAAAACTTAAAAATAAAAGGGGCTTTTAAGGCATTAGTCTACAAAGTTTTATTAAGTCCACCAAAAGTATGTGAGCTTTAACAAGTGTGTTCACTAAACAGCGCATTGTCGCACCCAAAGCAGTTTCATTTAAGAAACGTGACGATAAAGACACAAACTATTCACTGAAAATAAAAGAAAACAAACAATTAATTTGCATTTGTTCATGAGGATATATTTGCGACAGTGGTGAAAGTGTATTCCTAGCCCTGAATGTCCACTTTGATAAAGGTTAAACCAAACAATTCAACAAGTCTCCTTGAGTTTTACTGCACAGCTGAGCCAGTGCGTCACACACATCTCTATATCTCTTGCAGAAGCATCACACATTTATTTTTTATATATTTGTCATTTTAATTACATATATATTAATTCGTTAATATTGATTTAATATTAACGACATAAAATGACAAAAATATACTTAAAATAAAATAAAAAATAAAATGCTTTGTACTCACCAAAACAACTGATTATTTGAACACAAAATCCATCCTCCTTTCTTTCCTCAAGAAGACTTCAATGACTCTGTTGTACAGTTTATCTGTGCGTTTCAGTTCCACCAATAAGTCATTTTCTATAGACATGAAGGCTAATGATGAAAGCCGAGTCTGTCCAGTAGAATTTCTGGCATAAGTTTTAATTCGCTTTAAGGCCGAGAATGACCGCTCGACAGAAGCGGTGGACACAGGGATAGTCACTGCCACACATGCCAATGTGTAAAGCTGCCCCATGCTCTCACTCAGATTTTTCCGCTTAAGGAAATCAAGGAGATCAGTGGGACTTTTCCCTTCAAAATCAGTCATGGCATACATTACAGTCAGTTCTGTTTTTAGCCGGGACAGATCGAACAGTGTTCCGTGACTCTGTGTTAATTTGGCTAAGGCTGTTTGCGGGATTTTTTTCCGGTAGGTCTGAAAGTGCTGGGGGTCCAGGAGGGAGAGAAACATTAATTTTTCGTGGTCTTGAAACCTACTCCGTATCTGGCAAAGAATGTTGTCCAGAATATTGCTGTGGAGTTGTTGGTAGTATGCGCGAAGGTCTCCTTGTGCTGTACGTGGGCCTCTGCGTGCGCTCGGACCATTTGAGATGCGCGCTGTGTCCTCGTAGATCTGACGAAACTGGCACCTCTCTCGCTCAATTGTGTCACAAAACTCGTTCACCCTTGTCAGACAGAATTGTACATCCAATGTTTGTTTCTGTAGTATTCCAAAGAGCACATCTGAATGCTTAAAAATCCCATTGAATGTTTCAAGCAAAAAACAAAACTCAAAATCATCCAGACGTGCATTAAATCCATCAGCGCTAAGCATAGTATCCCCATCATACTCCTCATGATGTTCCAGTATGTGGTCAAACACCTCCTTTAGGGAAACTCTCTTCTCAAAGACTGCATTGACCAATCTCGATGTATATTGCCACCGCGTTGGTGCAACATTAGGAAGACGACGCTTGCAAATGTCATCCAGCAGTTGCGTGCGCTTAGGGGATCTGGAGAAAAATGCTGCAAGGCCATTGAGGCTGGCAAAAAAGACCTTGCATTCTTTAAGCTTTGAGGCCCCTTGAGTCAGTACTAAATTTAGTCGATGTGCATAGCAGTGAATGAATAAGGCCATAGGTGCCCTCTCCTTAACTTTAGCCTGCACCCCATTTAGTCCAGATGCCATGACCGCTGCGCCATCATAACACTGTGCCACAACTTTATCCAGACTACATTCATATTCCTCCATGAAACGGAAAATGAGAGCGGCAATGTCATCAGCTCGCTTGCCGCTTGTAACATCTTCAAATCTGACAAACCGCTCCTTGACACCTGTGTCCGTCACATAACGCAGGACAAGTGCCAGCTGTGCTACATGACCCACGTCTGTCGTCTCGTCCACCATAACAGTGACAAAGGGTGCTTTTTTAATCTCCATTTTGATCTCTTCTCCCATCACTTGAGCAATAGCATAAATCAGGTCGTTTTGTATTTTGCCTGACGTCCCAGTAAACACTTTGTTTGTGGACAGGTGGTAATGCAAGTCTGTGTTGTTCTCAGCAAGCAAAGAAAGAAGCTCCACGTAGTTTCCTCTGTTTCTGGAGTCGGCGCTTTCATCATGTCCCCTAAATGAAAGTTCCTGTTTACCCAAAAACAGGACACAATCAATCAGTCTTTTCAATATTTCCCTATTTTTGTTCACCCTTTCGTTGTGGAGCTCCGTTTCCCGGCGCACTTGTTCGTTGAGCTGTAGATCCACTCGGGTGTCCCCAAAGGTTTTCAAAAGCACCATTGCTTGTAAGTGCCCAGCCGTGCTTTGGTGTCTCGTTGCTGCCTTGGTTAGACAACTCAAGTTTGCAAATCCAGTGTGGCTCCAAACACCAAATCGATCATTTGCAAATAGCAGGCATTCCCAGCAGTACAATTTGCAGTGCCTCTCGGAGGCTGTGAGCCAGGGGTACCGCTCGTAGTTAGTCATTTGAAAGTGGCGGACAAACCCTTTTCCCCGCTGTGATAGGCTAGCTAGCTTCGGGGTTGGCCGTTCTCTTCTCACAATCTCTAGCTTTTCTTGAAAAGTTCGTCTTGAAAATGGCGTTGTAATGATATCTGCGACCAAATCGATCTCTTCTCCTCCTTCAGCCATTGTGGGTTTAAAAAAAACAGCTTGTAGAAATCTACACAAATTAGCTCGTTCAAATTCACGTTCAGTTTGCTAGCTCTACATAGCTCTGCCTCTCAATAATGCGTATCCAATCAAAAGACGTGCACGTGCTGACGTCATCGTACGCCTGCTAGCTGGCCCGTTGTCGCCAACTCAAAATCTGATTGGCTAACGCCACAGTTTTGTTTCCGTTCACTTTAAGCTACAGGCGCCCGCACTGTTGATTCTGAAGGCCTAAGGGCAGATTTCTTGGACCCTGGCAACACATTATGGCTGAAATATGATTGGATAAAAGCTCTAACATAAAGGCCAGCCCTCCAAATCTTGTTCTGAGGCTGGAAGCAGCGCAACCAAGAGGAAAGCTCTGAAATGAAAAGCATAGACTATGGGGAATAATTTAATACATATTTGTGGAAAAAATATATCAAAATTAAATTTATATTCTGATGATGTTTAGGCCAGCAGAGAAGGCCTTGCTGGCCCTGACGGCCCACCACTGCTGGTAACACATAACACAGAATAATATGGACTCTAGAATTAATAAATTAAATACTTACTAGCAAAATATTTTTGCTGAAATGCAACTTTCAAAATCTAAAATTATCTTCAGTCAGCAGTATAAATATTAATTATCATATAACCTAATCCCTAATTGTTTTCTTAGATTTAGAATACCATTCTACTATAATATTTGTTATTATAAAGAAAACTGGCATTGCAGCGGGTGACCTGAATAGCAGGTGCTAATGCCATTCCCTGGTTCAGATACTTGTTTAAGTCTTTTCAATAACTGATAAAAAAAGAATTGTAACTACTCAACTACAACATAAAGTCCAAAAAACAACAACACTGCTTTCTTGTAGTGAAGTAACACTGCCAAACCATGTTGAACATGTTTTTCCTTGTGTTGTTGTAGCTGTTTGCACGGGAAAGCTCTGACGCGAAGACCTGGTATGAGGCCAGGGATTTCTGCATGGCCCTCGGGGGGGACCTGCTCAGTATCCACAGTTCTGAGGAGCTAAAATCAATACAAACACGGTACAGTATGAACTGTCAAAGTACAACAATACAAATATACTGGTTAATGCAAAAGATAGGGGTCACCTAGTCAGTCAACAGAGCACTGGGGCATCCATCTACAGATTACTTCTAAATTAGGCAAAATGTTGTTCTTTTAATGTGTTTTAAACGTTTTGATAATTATGATAATATAATCATAATTTAAATATTGTTCAGACGTGAATCTGGAAGAGCCTGGATTGGACTTAGTGCCCCTGACCCAACAACCGGTTATGTGTGGAGCGATGGATCTCCCGTGAGTAACCAGTATTCTAGTTTAATCGCTGTAACATTTAGTTAAGAATAACTTTATTACAATTATTATGTGTTTTTCTCTTGTTTTTACAGCTGCATTTTCAACACTGGGAGGATGGAGAGCCTAACAACAGAAACAACGTAGAATCTTGCACTGAGATATTCTTAACACACTGGTATAGTGTTTGGAAATGGAACGATGTGCACTGTGAGAGGTACCGTAATTGGCTATGCCAGATCCGTGCAGGTAAGATGAGGAACTGAAACCATTTAGTTTGTTTACAATTTTTTCAAAGAAGAGCTTGTCACTCTTTTGTTACTGTTAATCATATTTCCCTAGGGTATTTTGGTAAACTCAACCTAAAGCTGCCTAATATCCCTCCAGTGCTCTGTTTAGAGTTCTGAGTAAAATGTTCTTCTGTCTATCTTCTTACAGGAGTAACTCCAAATCCAACCCCAGGCCCGGTCACTCCTGGTAAGTGGGCCATTTCATAACCATATAGAAAATACCAAACTGAACTGTGTATTGTATGCTTTAAATTACTTCTGGTACATCACTGTGGGTTGATCCTCATTTAAAAGTATAGTATTAAGTTGACCATGTTTACTTTCTTAGTATGGAAAGTTAGCTTGCTTACTGAACATTACATTATATTACATTGCATTTAGCTGACGCTTTTATCCAAAGCAACTTACAATAAGTACATTCGACCAGAAAGACACAACCTTGAAGAAAACAGAATCATATAAGTACATCAGGTTTCATAGAGCCAAGCATTTCAAGTCGAAAGAGATGAGTTTTCAGTCTGCGCCGGAAGGTGTGTAAGCTTTCTGCTGTCCTGATGTCAATGGGGAGTTCATTCCACCATTTTGGAGCCAGGATAGCAAACCCACGTGTTTTTGCTGATGGGAACTTGGGTCCCCCTCGCAGCGAGTCGTTTGGCTGACGCGCTGAAGCGTACAGTTTAACCATGTCCTGGATGTAGGAAGGGCCAGATCCATTCGCAGCATGGTATGCAAGTACCAGTGTCTTGAAGTGAATTCTAGCAGTTACCGGAAGCCAGTGAAGGGAGCGGAGGAGCGGAGTGGTGTGGGAAAATGTAGGAAGGTTGAAGACCAGACGAGCCGCTGCATTCTGATGAGCTGCAGAGGTCGGATGGCACATGCAGGTAGACCAGCCAGGAGGGAGTTGCAGTAGTCTAGGCGTGAGGTGACGAGAGCCTGGACCAGAAGCTGCGTCGCTTTCTGGGTCAGCTGGGGACGTATCTTCCTGATGTTGTAAAGCATTTATCTGCAGCAACGGGTTGTAGCAGCGATGTTTGCAGTGAAGGACAGGTTGTTATCTAGGATCACACCCAGATTCCTTGCAGTCTGGGTCGGGGAGTTTGTGTTTGTGTACAAGGAGAAGAGGAGGGGACCAAGAACAGAGCCCTGAGGGACTCCTGTAGTTAATTGACAAGGGTCGGACTCGGACCCTCTCCAAGTTACCCTGTAGGTACGGTCTTTGAGGTATGAGGTGAGGAGGGAAAGTGCAGAGCCTGAAACTCCAAGTTCTTGGAGAGTGCGAAGGAGGATCTGATGGTTCACTGTGTCGAATGCAGCAGACAGGTCCAAAAGGATGATGACAGAGGAGAGGGATGCTGCTTTGGCAGTGTGCAGTTCTTCAGTGACAGCAATGAGAGCAGTTTCTGTGGAGTGACCTGCCTTGAAACCAGACTGGTGCTGATCCAGAAGGTTGTTCTAATGGAGATAACAGGAGAGTTGTTTAAAGACAGCGCGTTCAAGTGTTTTAGACAGGAACGGGAGTAGAGAGACAGGCCTGTAGTTTATAACATCAGACGGGTTGAGAGAGGGTTTCTTTAGGAGAGGGTTTACTCTTGCCTCCTTCTTGGCTCTTGCTTATCTTTCTTACAGTGCAGACGCTTTTCTGCTTGCTCCTGCCTCTGCTTACTTTTTATGCTGATTTGCCTATTCTTATTCTCTGAAAACTTCGAGCAGCGGCTCCTGGACATTAACCTATCACTGGGACAGTTCATCTTCGTGAATGCCAGGAGAACGTTACCTGCCTGACAGCATTGTGCCAACTGTAAAGTTTGGTGGAGGAGGGATAATGCTATGGGCAGGGGTGCACATAACTGGTACGCAGGTATGCATGTGCGGCAACAATCCGAAATACGTACTGTCTCTTGTGTCACAAAGCGCATTTGCGTACCGACGTACTTGTGAATCTTTTCCAGAAGGCGGTTAGATCACCGGACGATAGAGTTGGTCTCCATATCGGCACAGACAGGGCTGCTGTTAACGTCAGTCTGTACAACGGAATTGTGCCAAAACTACGACAACCGGCTGCAGAGGGAGACTCCCCCCCTTCACTGGAGAACTGCGCTAAAACAGCTGATCACAACTGTCACGCGCTGTGGTCACGGAGTACTCCACTAGCCACCCCCCCCCCCCCCCCCTCAGTGGAGCCAGAAGTTGGAGTACCAAACACTGACTACCTCACTGTGAAAGTTATGTGCACCCCTGGCTATGGGGTTGTTGTTCTGGGGTTGGCCTAGGCCGAATTCCCACAGACACACTCCAAAATGTTGCCGAAAGCCTTGGGTCGCTTTACGAACTGCATTGTGGTTCCGCCGCTTCGCTTTGCTCGCGTTGCTCGCTTCAAAAGTTGAGCAATGTTCAACTTTTGAAGCTTCGCGTGAGCTTGTGTGTCCGGGGCAGGAGATTCATGTGCTTGGTCGAGTTTCAGACACGCCCACCGGCAAGCTTCAACGCACGCCGCCATGTGGATGCTGTGTTATAGCTGCAACTATACTTCATATTAATGCATGGGATTGTCACGATTCTCATGTTATGTCACGTTTGTAGTTTTGTCTGTGTTGGTGTTTTTCTTGTCTTTGGGTTTTATTGTGTAAAGTGTTAACCCCCGTTTCCTGCCTGTCTGCTTTCTGTCGGTTTCCCTCCCTGATTACCCGATTGTGTTCACCTGTTGTCCTTGTGTTTCTCCTCCCCTGCCCAGCTGTGTCTTGTTCTGTGATTACCCTTCTGTGTATTTAGTCTAGTCTTCCCCTGTGTTCCATGTCGGTTCATTGTTTCCCCTCCATGTCATTCCACGGTCTGTGTTCCTTGTGCTGCTCGTTGGTGTTGGATATTTTGGATTCTGCCTTGTTTTGCCACAGCTTTAATTTATTTAATAAAGCTCGCTTTTCGTTATTCTGCATTTGAGTCCTACCTGCTTCACCCATTCCTAACAGGGATGTCATAAAAGCTCCTGTACAGTAGGTGTAATGTGTAGGTGGCCTAATACTTTTGTCCATATAGTGTATGTACTTTATTTATCCCAAGTTGGGAAATTATTTTTTAAAGAAGTGATGCTGGATAAATAAATCAATGGTAATGATTTAGATATATTTCACTGGACAAGAGAAAACTTTTCACACGCTGGTGGGGCTGGGAAACCCACAATGGACTATCAAAGTGAGAAGGATTAACCCTCTGAGAATCATGAATGTCTCTACAACTTATAAAGCCAAGCCACTTGAATGGCCATAAAGCAACGGAAATCTGGACAAACTGTACACATTATCTGTAATACAAATATATTTGTGACATGTTTTCAGACTACAATAGGACCTCAGACGGGTGGCTAGAATGGAATGGGAATCAGTATTATATTAACGAGAATACGATGGCTATGGAAGAAGCTCGTCACTTCTGCCACAAAAGGCATAGTGACTTGGTAACGATCAACAATGAAGCTGAAAGTGTCTTTTTATGGAAACAGGTGAGTGACATTTTTACTAAATTAATGGCTTTACTCATTGGCCATAGCATTTAAACTAACAACATACTGCAAAGTAAGTACTGCTGGTCTTACTTTTACCCTTTCTCTGTGTGTAGGTGTCCAGAACTCATGGTTTGTACTGGATAGGCCTGTACGTAGATCTTGATGAAACATATGGGTAAGCATTACTCAAATAATGAATATAGGACTAAACAAAAAAGAAGATAAGAGTTGAAAAAAAGTATAAAAACTGCGACATGTGGATGATGTAACTACTAATGTTGATAAGTTAGTAAACTGAATATTCCTTTACTTTTAATTTTGTTTAAGTCTTCACAAACTCTGGGATGGACACATCAGTTTGTTGAGCATGATATATGCTCCATTTTGTTCACAAGCTTCTAACTTTAAGTGTCTGCCGTTTAGTGGCGGGCAGGTGGTATACCGTCGGTTCATCCAAAAAACTGCTTTCTGCCATGGCTGGTAAGGCAGATGATAAGAAAATATTGATCAAAAGGAGTCTAAAGGGCTTTGGAGAGCTGAGGGGGACTGCTGGGTTGGGCAGTAGTTATGTGGGTTGTCCTTACAAGCAACCTCTTACACATTGCATACTTTTTCTGAAAATGTGCAAAAATAAAAATAGTAGATTAGTTTAGCATCAATTCTCAAGCAGTTGAATTACTTCTTTGTACAAAATCTAGGTTTTTGTATGCCTGGATTTAAGGGCATAGCACATGTTGTCATACTATTTTGCAATATAACAATTATAACATTTAAATATGATAATGAAAATAATGGATGCGTCTTTTAAATATCAAAAAGATGGATGGATGGTACTCCAGTGGCGTTTGAAAGGTGGGATATAAATCAACCTAACTCTCAAAATAATTTTGAGAGCTGTGCTGTCATGAGTAACGATCTGGGTGAGTAACTTAAAATTATCTTAACTAGCATTCTTATCTATGTATATATGCATTTTATAAAGAATTAATCAAAACATTTGCATTTTTAAGTAAAAATTGAATTTTGTTTTGCTAAACTGTTATTTATCATTTTTGATTGGCTTACAGGGTTCTGGCATGCTTATAATGGTGGGTATGAGCACAAGTCAATTTGCAAACGAACAGGCTCGCCACCATCCAACGCCACTGTAGAACCAACAGTTCTTCCAAAAGGTGGCTGTCCAAAAAACTGGAAACAATTTGACTTAAAGGTCAGAAGGCACTTTTTATTATTGTTATTGTTTTGGCAGGGTGGGATACAACCCATTTTTAGCATGAAATGGGCCTTCAATCTAACAAAGTATTTAACTCTTGTGTATAAAAAAACTCAAAGCTGTTTTTAATTGTTCCCCTAGTGTTACAGCATCATCAATACACAGAAAGAGACGTTCAATGGAGCAGAGACACAATGCAGAGCAATGGGAGGAAAGTTGGCTTCAATTCTCTCAAGAAAAGCACAAGGTGTGTTTTATGTTTTTTTTTATAACATTATATTCCATTGGTGTCCAAATAAAGACAACAAATAAAACAGACATTAGGATTGAGAAATTGAGACATTTGGCTGGGTTCATAAATATTTCCTTTAATCTGAAATATTTGTCTGGATTCTGCAGGCATACAATGTATATAAAGTTAGTTATGTAAAAGATCTCAGCTCTAACAAGACACTGGACTAAACCGGCTAAAGCCAACTGATTTACCAACCAACTATTTTGACTATTTGAGCTATATACTGTATAGAGCATACACTGAAACATTTAAAATCATTATTGATATGATGAATATGTTTTACATTTTCAGTCTTTTTGACTACTCAATTGGCTGAAGCACCTACCACAGACCTGTGGATCGGTTTGTATACGGCAGATCTCTCCAGATTTTACTGGACTGATGGGCGACCACAGAGATACAGCAACTGGGGACTTAAAGTAAGTGGACACAATACGTTTCAGATTCTAATTTTAGGTTAAAGAGGCATCTGCTTCACTACTGCAAACGTTTTTTCTTCTTTTTACAGCAGGAACACACCTTTTCTTCAAGGAGCAGGTTGCAAAACTCTCACATGGTTATTAAAATAATTAAACTTAAAAAAAAGAAAAATATTGTCAACATAGCGCTTCAATAACAGAGATGACATTTTTGGGTTTTTAATTTGGAAAATATTTCTACCATTTCAGAGGCATCCCCTTAATGAGGTAAATCATTGTTGATACTTCATTTTAAATAATTTAAACTTCATTTTTTTCTGAACTTGTCAAAATACATCACACTTGTATAAGAAGAGAGTTATTTCACTTGTACATTAAATCACAATTTCAATTTTTAGAAATTAAATGCATCTGTTTTGTTCCTAATATGTTTATTTATTCACACCCATTTCTAAATTCTTGATTTTACATTGAAGTATATTGAATGGTCTCAACATCGAAGGAATGAGAAGGTAATATTTTCTTGACGCAATTTAAAATTTCATTTATCTTGGAATATATATTTTTGTATATCAATTAATTAATCTAAATAAAAAAAAATTAAAAAAATACATTTAACCCTTTTATACCATCACTGTTTTCAACAGCGAAATTGTGGTGCTTTGTCTACCAATCGTGACGTTGGTATTGGAAAATGGATTAAAAAGTCCTGCAATGACACCAATGGATATGTCTGTCTTCGAAATGTTGGTGAGCCTTTCCTTGGCCCTTTCCATTGAGTGTTTTTTTTGTAATATACACCGAGATTGATTTAAAAAGATAAGGACTTTCACAATATTGTCTGTGTATTTGTTACATACAGGGGTTGACATGCAACTTTGATGATCCTGATGTGTCAATATAGCAATGTTTCTATATCAAAGCCAAACTTTTACTTTTACAACATACTCTGTATTTCCCTACGCCATGCTAGAACAGTGTGGACCCGAATTATCGGAGCTTACACTAGAACAGCAGGTGTGTACATGACTAAGACACTGCTGGTATATTTTAGAACCATTCATTTACAGCAATGATGAAAATACAAAAGTTAATGAGGTCAAATTCAGTATCTAATTTGCAATTGTTTGCCTCACAATAAAACCATCAGTGGATGGGGTCAACCTTTTTTACCTACAACAGCACTAATTGTACCAAAGCATCTAACGATTTATGTATCATGATGAATATTCGGCAATCATCAAGATTATATTTTCGATAATACAATTGCACTTTTTACTGTATTTCAATCACAAGTTTATTCAAATTGGACACTGTTATGCAAATAAGGAATTGTAATGTTCTTTGAAAAATAATCAGTTTTGAGCATCGATGTCCTCAACAAAAGCCCTGCCTTTAACGATGGATGGAAACAACTAAATGTGTATAATTTCTCACCCACAACAGATCCTTCTCTCCCAGATTCACCTGAACCTATTCCTACCGACGACTATGTCAAAATATTAAATGACTCCATTAAGGTTGTTACCCAAAATATGAGCTGGGATGCAGCCAAACAGCATTGTGAACGTGATGGTGCAACATTGGCCAGCCTGCGGAACGAATGGTCACAGGCGTATGTTGAGCTGATGGCTTTAAAACTCAATGCTTCTCTGTGGATTGGATTGAACAAAAATCAGGTAATGTTATGTATTCAGATTAATAACATCCACAAAAGTTATATATTTAAAATCTTTTACATATTTTTCAATAGTGTAAAGAAAAATGAAAACAAAAGTGAATCCTTATTGTAATAATTATTAAAGATTACAGATTTGCATTAAAAGATGACTTAACAGGCCAATAGTTTGGAATTCCTAAAGCTGAATGCAGTTTGATCAATCTTTGCTTTCAGACTGCCGGATATTTCAGATTTATTGATGGCTGGCGCATCACCTTTACCAAATGGGGTAGAGGGGAACCAAGCTCATTCCAACCTTGTGTGATCGTGGATGTAAATGGAAACTGGATCACTACCGGCTGCAATCAGAACTTAAACAGTATTTGCATGAAGTCTACAGGTAGAGCTAATATACATTTTAATAATTTAATACACAAGTCAATTTTAATGTTAATGTCATCATCATATGGTGTTGTCACAGTACTTGTGGAAACCTGGAAGCAGAGCGCTCCTTACACACAACATCGCTGTGTAAAGAGAACACGCACTTTGCGCTGCTGTAGCATATTGAAGCAGCTCATAAATCTGCCCCATTTACCTTATTATCAAATTGGTGATTACAGTACTTCAGTGCACTGGATTTGAAAGAATGTACTTTACAGTAATTAGTGGATCCAAATGTCCTTAATGTCCCTCTCATTCACAGATGTGCCACCAAAAGAGTCAAGCGATTTTCCAGGATTTTGCCCTGACGACCCAGAAACGCAGATGTACACACGCCAGAGAAACAGCTGGCTACAATTTAGGGGTTTCTGTTACCTCTTTTTTACAGACAGGATTAAATGGCCTGATGCATCAGCTGGCTGTGTAAGACATGGTAAGTACCTTCTATGGATGATCTTACACATATTCCTTATCAATTAGCTGTATTTAGCATCAACTAAAGTTTTCTTCGTTTGCTTGTGTGTTTCTTTGTGAATTAAGGTGGAACTCTTGCCAGCATCACAGATCCTTCTGAGCAAGAATTCATTCATAGCAATATTATAAGCTTTCAAGACCAATCTGCTTTCTGGATCGGCTTGTATAAAACCCACAGAGGTACAGTCACATTGTCTGATCTTTCATGGAAATATAAATTAAGCTACACTGGGACTTAAAGAAGGAACATTGTACTTGTGATACATAAACTCTGAAACAAAAAAGGTTAGACGATTGCTATTAATAATATATTTATTCCTGCAGAATACAGAACTAAAAACAGGCATATAAACTATGTTCAGTTAAGAAAAAGAATATGAAACAAATACAGCTATATCCATTAAAATGTTTGCATCACATTTGTAAGTATAATGTGAAAGGAATTGATCAAGTGCAAACACTGAGAGGACTATAATCAGGTCTGCAACAGACAATCATCTTTCAGCTTGTTTTGATTTTCTGGCCCCAAAACCACTTCAAGTCAAACTTATTTTCTGATGATTTCAGCAAATGCTCTGATTAACCTGGTAGTGAACACACATTTATGTATTTCTCTCAGCCAAAAAAAGACTTAAAAGGAGACAGAACATATTATGTTGTTGCAGTTCGTATTGAAAGGAAAGATATTGAGTGTTCAATTAAATAAATATTTAATCTGGTCCAAAAACAATCTTGAAGTAAAGAAAAAAACACAACATTTCTATTTGTTCCCAGGCATGTGGCAGTGGTTGGACAGAAGCGTTATGGACTACAGTAACTGGCTTATGGATCAACCAGGCGACCATACTTATGGAGCGATTAGAGTTGGGAATGGTAGATGGACAACAGAGAACCAGTGGTATGACAGAGGATATATTTGCAAAACTGCCAAAGGTGAGATCATTGTAGAAAATAGGACTATGTATGTATAATATATAACATGATTGTGTTTTTCATTTAACATTGTGTTGAAAGAAGCAAGAAATGAAATAGAAAAATATATTCATAAATTGATTCAGATGTTAAATCAAATAAATGAGAAGCATTTTTAAAAAGTTTTTATCATGTTTGTTATCTTTCTACAGTAGTAATTCAAGTGACACAGACAACTGGTAAGATAAATCTATACATGTGTATATTAAGTCAAAAATGTTACATTTGTTCTTGTTGCTCATCATCTACTTGTTGATTCTGTACAGTAACTCCTGGGATGGATCCTCAAACCCGTGGCCACGTTTTTTTGATAGTTTCCCTGGTCATTATTGCAATTGTCATAGGAACATTAATCACCTTGTTTCTATTCAAGAAGTCTGGCCGCAGCTTGCTTATACCCAAAAAGTTATCAACCTTCGACAACCCTCTCTTCTTCAACAATGAGCGGTCCAAGCCGGATGTGGTTGAAATTGCAGAATAGCAGAACCCAGGGATTGTTATAACTCTGTGATGAAAAAAGCAGCAGTTCATTTTCGCTTTTGACAAATCAATGCAGTTTACAATAACTAGCTTTAAATATGAAAAACAATTAGAATGTTTTATATGATGTATAAATCTCAGTTTGTTAAAATTAAAATTGTGTTTGATTTTATAAAAATCAACCAATTAATAAAATGTAGATGGGCATCTTAATTGAATGGGTGTATGTAAAATGTGTTGATTAATTGATATATTTAGTATATTGTAAAATACTACTTTCATTTTCAAAAAATCCACAGGACTCAGGAAGATCATATAAATGTGTTGTATACAAAGATGTAAATAACAACCCATTGTCATCTACATCGAATGGACTTTTTCTCCAAATTCAAAGGAGTAATGTGAAATTAGGTTTATTTAAGTGCTTGGCTTCATTTGGCTTAAACAATGAATGTTTTTAATTAGCATTAATTTTAATCCACCACTTCTCAGAGAGAGTATTGTGCTTGTATATCCTTTATATTCAGGTTGTGCTGATGGACTGTTTCTTCATGGTTTCACATATACTGCAAGACATAAAAATGCTAACATTGTTAATCTGTTGATTTTATAATATTTCATTTAAGACAACAAATAAATATACTGCAAACAGGCTTTTAAATCCTACAAGCAGTTTCAAAGTTATTCAGTGTTGCTTGTGTTAAACATATGCAGTCAAGAATTTAAGGTTGTAAACAGATGTTATGAATTATTTCTGCGGGTGTTAAACGCAGTCCCAATTTACCTAAATGTCTTAACATTACTTCAGTTTTTTATTCTTCATTATGAGGCGGTGGTGGCGAAGTCCATAGGGACTTGGCTTGGCAATTGGAAGGTCACCAGTTCAAGTCTCGGAAAGACCAAGTGCCACCGAGGTGTCCCTGAGCAAGGCACCGTTCCCTACACTGCTCCCCGGGCACCGTACATAATGGCAGCCCACTGCTCCTAACACTAGGATGGGTCAAATGCAGAGAAACCGTTTCGTTACATGGTACCTGTCCTGTGTAATGACAATAAGTTCTATCTATCTTCATTACACATTACAATGTATTCAATAATAAAAGGTTTTCTTCAAGAATTCAATGTCCAACAGGAGACTTATTCTAAATTATTCGTATGGCATATTTGAAGGTAAAGTATCCCTTTAAATACTTCTGTGACTACATATATTCACAGAAGCTCATGTTGACATCAAAAAGCATCAATGCATGTATCAAATACATGGCTTACACACCGATGGAACTCTATGGGACCTTATTTCGGAAAAAATATGTATTAATAATAATAATTCCGTTTATATAATACATTATTTAATACATTTATTATAGCGCTTTTCCAGTGCTCAAAGCGCTTTACAAATACACATTACCCATATTTTGTATACATGCAATGGTCTATGTGGACAATAACCACAGGAGCAAGTTCAGGTGAAGTGTCTTGCCCAAGGACACAACGGCTTTACAGACGCAGCAGCGGCGGGTTTCACCCCTTGATCTGATGATCATTGCACAGCGCACTGCGCCACACCGTCCATCTTCACGTCATCGAGGCGCTTTTATAAGTACACATTGATATTATACATGTACTGTGGAAAATACCCACAGGAGCAAATCCGGGTGAAGTGTCTTGCCCAAGGACACAACAGCCTGACGCAGTGGCGGCAGTAGCGGGTTTCGAACTGGAGTTCCCCAGCACCCCCTTGATCTGATGATCAGATGCACAGACCACTGCGCCACTGACCACAGCGCCACCCGTAAAGTCAATGGCGAGAGAAAAGTTATCTTTCGATCCCGTTTGAATTGTGCCATGAATTACACATAAGATGTTTGGCAATTTAAAAGATAATTTTGCAAGTCAAACAAAAAAAATATTGTCGTAAGACTGTGAAGTAACACTTTTTTTTGCGTGAAACCGCTCAATGTACTCAAGCGGCAAACTCTGGGGAAGAGCCGGAACGCCAATACGGAATTGTATATATATAATCTAACTATGAATATAGTTAGATTCCACCTTCATGATTATGGATCTGTGAGTGAATTGTTTTCTAACACGACCCTTTTATTTATATTAGGTCTTAAAGTTTTTTGCATAAATTAGGGCGTGGTCACATTGAGTGACAGCTCTGTAAAGTGACTGCTGCTGTTATCAAATCAAATCAAGTTTTATTTATATAGCACATTTATAAACGATTTTTGGTCGAGCCAAAGTGCTGTACATATAATAAAAATAGCCTACAGTAGAGACACTTTACAGCAAATACAACAGCACAGATTGTTCAGAATATCAGTATGAGAAAAACGACACCCTCTATCCTTAGACCCTCACATCGTACAAGGAAAAACTTCTAGAGAAAAACCCACAGTTTAAAAGGGAAAAACAAGCTGCTAGCTTCTTGTCTCTCTGCTAGCTTCTCCATGAAGCTAGCTACAGGGACACTGGTCAGTTCATCCAGGGAACACAACTTGAAGCCGGCCGTGTTTGTTCGTTCTTCATGCTTATATATCGGACTATTGTGACTCGCTCTGCGGTTGAAACAGACGGTGCTGCATGCAGTTTTGCGGTAAGTGAAAATCGAGTACTTATTTATGTGTTAATGATTTTAATCAGCTTCAATGAATGTTAAGGCTTGGGTTAGCGTGTAAGCTAGTGGTAGCTACATCGGTGCTAACGATGCTAATCGTAGCCTCCAAGTTAAAACCATGGACTGTATATGTAAAGGTTAAAACGAAATAGACAATTGTTAAGCGTTAAGTGGGATAATACTGTAGAAAAAACGGCTTCTGTTTGAGGTTGATAAAATAAGGTCATCCTTGTAACTTAGAGATATTTTATTATGTAGGTAGAAACTAAGGTTAATTTAAATTGGCTATGCTCAAGTATGTAGACAAGCTAATGTCGAAGTAGTGTATGTGAAATCAACCTCACAATAAGATGTGTGTATATACAATTATTAATGTCATATTTCAAGATGATTACTTAGATATTACAATATGGTTGGTTGAGCTGGAGTTCATTATTAAGCTTACACGTTAACGTCACAGTCATCTGAAGAACGAACCCAAACCTTGTTGTTTTTATTAATTGCATTACCAAATTGGTATCAAATAAACAGTAAGCATTGGTAACACAACTTCCAAAGTTACAGTAAAATAAAAAGGACCCTGACTCGGACAATACACAATTCAATATGTTCAACAGAAGAGAATCAGTTATATTGTTTGTACACATGGTTCTTTACCATGTACAAAAGTGGTGGGGCACAAAAAACTTAGATGTCTATATATAAGCTTCTGCAGTGAGGTTCATGGCTGGTGAGGCACTGGCACTGACTCTTCAGGTTTACAAATAATATATTTTGACCTAAATCAAAATATAATATTATTTTCAAAAGCTTTTTTTGTCTGATGCTTCGATTAATTTTAAACAGACAGTTCAACAGAAGGATACCCAAAAAATGTAATTTTATCATTTAAATATTGAATTGTTCTCTCTTAGTAAGATCCCATTTTCAATAAAATTGCGGTCTTACCTTGACTTGAAGATGAAGTCCATGCTATCCTTCTGGACAAAAATCTCTATTACTTTTTTGTAAAAGTCCTCCTTATCTTCTTGTAGTTTCAAAAGTCTATCATACATCTAATCTAATCGATAGATTTATGATTAGAACAGGTTTCCCACAGATCTTATTTGGAGCTATTTTCTAAAATCCTATGGAGAAATCTCATTGCTTTTTTGTCGAGAGAACCCACGCGCAGCTTACTTCCGGGTTTTAGGACGCGTCACTGCAGCTCTCTCGTCTCCTCTTCACACACCACACTTTTCGCGGCACACGTACTTACAGCCAATCAGCTCTGAATTATGTGAGATGACGTACTGTATGGTGGGGATGGCAGCTCAATGCCCATTCTTTTTTTGCCACACACATTAAATAGGAAAATACTCTGAGCATGCGCAGTGTAGTTTTTACAGTCACCATTGACTATTTAACAGATAGTGAGAACTGCTAATATTTATCTCTCTATATTGTCTGTAAAAAACGTGGTAAAAGTTATTCTTTCAGTGAGACAGAGACAGAGCAAGCTTCTACAGTTGCACTACGTTTTGATAACAGTTAAATATTATTTTGATAATAAAATATATTTCAATATTGATGAACTTCATTCTGTTCATTCATAATCTGATTGTCTTTGTATCTCTGTTGAAATAAAAAAAAGAACATTACAATTACAAAATAATTATATCTACAGCCCCTAAACACACAAACACACCGCTTTCATAAATAACACACTTGTTCTGCAATAACATGTTTTATGTTTCCTGTCATTTTTGTTAGGAAAGGACATGCCTGAAAGACACGACATGTTCTCCTTCTCTGAGGGTCAAGAAGAACATCCAAGAGGAACATTAAAAGCTGATGTTATGAGATTTTAAGACCAGTACAGGACATTCACTAAGAAACTACTTTTATTGTGAAAACACAGTCGGCTGATCGAATGCACCTATTTCCACATCTACACTCCATCAGCTGATTATTTCTATTTGCCTCACTTTATGAGCTTCACATCACTTGTGCCTTGTACCGCAGAGTTTGCAACGTCACAAATAAATGGGGCCAATCTTCAGTCAGATGTGAATGTGTAATCTAACATTTTCAGTAAGAATAATGGACGAAAGGAGTGCAAATACAAATACAATTTATTGAAATGTGAACCAAAAGTTAATCAAATGTTTTAAATAAAAAGCACATATGGACAGAAGGTGTAAACCTATTACATGTATAAGTAAGCATATTTAGTCAAATAAAGTGACAGACTAGGCCTGTGCAGTTGGTATCAGCTATGGTATCAGCTCCTCCATCAGGCCTGGTCCTCCTCGCTGAGGAAAGACCCTCAGTCCTCTCCAAACCAACAGACAAGACGTCCATCACACGGAGGTTTCTCCCTGAAGTCTCTGCAGCTCTCTGGACACCACGCTGTCTCAATCCGTCCACACTGAATATGAGAGGGGAAAATTAAAATAATAAATGCTTTAGACAATAAGAAATATAAAGTTGACTGTTGAGTTGCTCAGTTTTTTAGATTGTTAATACTATTATTGTATAACTAATATATCAGGTTAAGAGGCACATTCAAATAAAGATTAGTCTTTAAATACATGTTGTCTTTTGAATTGTTTGTCTAAAGTCAAGGATCTAGAACTGGTACTTAGTTTTAATGATACAGTCTGGTTATTATGCTGTTTGGAGGAGGCATCACAGGTAAGAGTACTAACTAGCTACCATCACATGTACCGTAGCTTGACTTAAATGTATTAAACGTATAGTTAAAGGTGGGGTAGGTAAGTTTCAGAAACCGGCTCGAGATACACTTTTTGTTATATTCCATGGAATGCTCTTAACATCCCGATAGCAATGAATATCTTAAGTGCTTTGACAAAAAATCCAGAAAAAAATGTCATCTGTCGAAGCCGTAATACTGTAAAAAATACAACCAAATTGGATGGCCTACCTGCCTGTCAGCCTTCTATCGGGGCACAAACTTATCTCGTGCCCTCATTGGTCATGTACGCGTTCGTGTGTGTTGGAGGAGGGGCTCTGTAAGGAAGTGGCAGATTTTCTCCAGTTGTGTATTTTCAAATTCTAGCGATCTCGAGCCGGTTTCTCAAACTTACCTACCCCACCTTTAAGTGATATCAAAATATAAATAACTAATGTCATGCAAACATATTAATATTTGCTTGATTCCAGTGTTGAATTTAGCACAATTGCATACAAACGTTAAGGGATTGTAAGATTCTGATGTATTATGCTAAAAATTCAATAACTTAGATTATTATTGATAGTTATGCTGAATAGTTTAATGTCCGCTTACCTTAGAAACGTAAAATGCGACGGCAGATGGGGAACATGTTAGCTTAGCTTGGTAGCTTCAGCTAGCTCTGGAACTTTCAGCTCGGTGGCAGGAGGTCCCGCCTCGGCTCCGCCTCTTTGCCCTTATTTGGATCAGGCTGGAGCAGGCGGGAGTTGAACTCTGACATCACTGTCGAGCCGTTAGTGGTCGACTCCGCCTACTAAGGGCTTCTCTGCAACTCTGCAGAATCCTATGGGTGACGTCAAGGACCCTACGTCCAATTATATATACAGTCTATGAATGTACTACATCTCTGGTCCCGCACAATACACAACGTCACCAACACCAAGACGGCCGTCACGTTAGCACATTTCACCTCTTTTTTTCAGAATGAGGTGAAAAGTATTGAACGAGGAGAAAATCACTACAAGTCTGGGCATGTTGAGAGCTGTATATACACAATTGGGGAGTGAGTTGGTTCCGTAAGAGTGAGTCTTAAACGAGTGTAATGGTAACGTTAATGTCGGCTAACTGACGACAGGGAACGACAGACAGATTTAAACAAGACACAACGCAGACAGAAACAGGCAAGACAGGAGGTGAAGACCTTTCAAAATAAAACATGAAACAAAGGACAGAAAAAGACCAGACAAAATACAATACAGACAGATCGTGACAGCTTACCTCAAATAAGCCTTGGTAGAACTAGTGTCCGAGTCATAGGGTCCAGAACTGACTGAAGACATGTGGAACAGAGTCCCATACAGGCATGGTTCCATGTACAGGAAACTGGAACTTTGAACAGGTGTTTTCATATTTTCTACCTGAAGATTTACAAGTTTTTGATCAGGTGTTTGATGTGGGCTGGCATGATCCTTTCTGCAGCGATAAATAAAGAAAACAAAGAAAACATTATTAATAATAGTAATGATGGTAACAACAATAATATTAGTATAACTATTTATATAGCACCTACACAATTGCAAAGTGATTCTCACAACAAAAATAAAGAACAAAACAATATCAACAATAAAACAATTTATTATAGGAATGTTAAAGGTGGGGTAGGTAAGTTTGAGAAACCAGCTCAAAATCGCTAGAATTTGAAAATACACAACCGGAGAAAATCTGCCACTTCCTTATAGAGCCCCTCCTCCAACACACACGAACGTGCACATGACCAATGAGGGCACGAGATAAGTTTGTGCCCCGATGGAAGGCTGACAGGCAGGTAGACCATCCAATCGGTTTGGTTGTACTTTTTACAGTATTACGGCTTCTACAGATGACATTTTTTTATGGATTTTTTGTCAAAGCACTTAAGATATTCATTGCTATCGGGATGTTAAGAGCATTCCATGGAATATAACAAAAAGTGTATCTCGAGCCGGTTTCTGAAACGTACCTACCCCACCTTTAAGAGACAAAGAAATTATAAACATTCTAAGAGGCCGACTACAAAAGGTAGACTCAATGGCTCTTGATGACATCAATGAGCACTCCCAATAGTTGCTGTTGTATAAAAATAAATAGAATAGGTCCAGCCTGTGGGGCTTCTGAAGCAATTGGAGTCAGGGCTCAAAGAGAGACACGATGGAGAGCTGGAGCTTTGATGGCAAACTGGTTTATTTGGAGCTTCGACCGGAAAATTCACAAGACATGTCACGGGCCACGAGTTGACCACCCAGTTGAGATGCCACAATCAATTCTGAAGAACCCTCCTGTAGCTCGAGGTTTTAACTAGTTCGGAGTGTAATAATCAACATTCTTTATCAGCGAGACTAAACAAATATGGACCCTGAATCTAACTAGAGTTGTCGTCCATAGAAAAGAATGTGCGTCAGGGAACCTACGTTCCTAAAAAGAAGGGCTTCTTCAACTATCTCACGTCAGCTTGTGCTCGGTCATAAGCTGGCAACAACAATGCGCCGAAGCTGCCCCTTCTAAAGAGAGATAGCAGCAATACCCAAGGCCGTAGAACTATGCCTTGGGAAAAGAGACAGTAAAGAGAGAAAACGATGAACTGGGTCGAAGGTTGAAAGTAAATTATTCCCTAACACAGCTTTTTTCTATTTTGTGTTGGATGATTTGTTTTATTGATTGCTGATGGATGTTAAGATGTGTTTTACAATTATAACAAAAAGATTATTGTAATTGGAATCAAAAAGATTGCAAATCATAGTTAAAAATAAAAATCACGAGCAATATAGGATTTATTCAACAGCAGTAAAGCATTAAAGGTGGGGTATAGGTAAGTTTGAGAAACCGGCTCGAGATACACTTTTTGTTATATTCCATGGAATGCTCTTAACATCCCGATAGCAATGAATATCTTAAGTGCTTTGACAAAAAATCCATTAAAAAATGTCATCTGTGGAAGCCGTGGTACTGTAAAAAGCACGACCAATAATTTTAGCCCGGCCCGGCTAAAATAACTGGATGGCCTACCTGCCTGTCAGCCTTCCATCTGTGCACAAACGTATCTCGTGCCCTCATTGGTCATGTGCACGTTTGTGTGTGTTGGAGGAGGGGCTCTGTAAGGAAGTGGCAGATTTCTTCCGGTTGTGTATTTTTAAATTCTAGCGCAGTCGAGCTGGTTTCTCCAAAATTACCTACCCCACCTTTAAGTTGCTAAATTAATGCGCACTGAACTGTAAAACAACTTACCATTATTTAGGAAAGGACCTGATCAGAAGGGTTGACTAGTAGGACAGCGAAGAGGTGGAGGAGGTCTCTGTCATGTACAACAGGGGTAGACATTAAGGGTAACATTTCACTGGCCCTCCGGGCCGGTGGAATGTTATTATCACTGGCACCACCATTGTAACCACTGGCCCAAGAGCATTCGTCTAAAAAGATTGACTAATAATGAAGAAAATGAACAGATGTGTTGCAATAGTAATTTATGCACAAACTACATTACTACTTGTACTACAACATTTGAATCATCAGTTCTTCCTCATTTTCCTCAATTGTTCAATATTTGGTTTATTAAAATAATTATATTGTGGTCATTGTTAAAAAATGTCTGCTATTATTATGAGTATTATTATTAGTATAATGCGCTTTCTGCCTTCCTGTCATCAGGAGTTAGAAATGTAATGGCTATGTAATAGCCTAGATTAAAACCTTCATTATCCTAAACTGCTGGGACATTTCCCTATAACGGATACCTTTTATATTTTCTACTGTTCACTTACTTGTCAGCATAGGTCGGCATTGATGTACAGAGCCGACAAAAGACCTTGTTTATATTGGCATCATATTGAGAGGTGCAGTGACGTGTCCTAAAACCAGGAAAACGAACCTGTTAGATAAATGCACCTTTTGTTCAGCCGGATAATCTCCACATGTCTACCCTACTTTTAACATTTTTGAATGATTTATGATTTGAAAATTATAAAAGGGTTTTAGGACGCATGACTGCACCACTCTATAGAAGCCAACTCCATCGATCAAACTAGTGTGGCTGAAACTTCCTCTCCCTCTTCTTCTCATACTCCCTGTCACTCTCCTTTAACTCCTCCGGTGACTTTCTTTTATTTGAAGATTGTTTTTTGCCCGGCGCTTGGCCGGTTACCGCTGGTATTAAAAACATTTTGGCAAATGGTTAGGTGGCACGAAAGTCTGTAGTGAACGAGCGCGCTCCCGCTCACCGGAGCCTGCTCGCGCTGCGCTTCACAGCAAACAGCTGTTTGCTTTTCACCCAACAATGACAACTGCCTCACAAAACGCTGTTGTAGCGTTAATAAACGAAACAATTCAACAAAATTGCTTGTCAAAATACCAATACCATAGGCAGTGGCGTTTCTATATGTACAAAAGTGGTGGGGCACAACAAACTCAGATGTCTATATATAAGCTTCTGCAGAGAGGTTCATGGCTGGTGAGGTACTGGCACTGACTCTTCAGGTCTACAAATATATTAAATCAAAATATAATATTATTTTCAAAAGCTTTTTTTGTCTGATGCTTCAATTAATTTTAAACAGACAGTTCAACAGAAGGATACCCAAAACAATGTAATTTTATCATTTAAATATTGAATTGTTCTCTCTTAGTAAGATCCCATTTTCAATAAAATTGCAGTCTTACCTTGACTTGAAGATTAAGTCCATTTGCCTATCCTTCTGGACAAACATCTCTATTACTTTTTTGTAAAAGTCCTCCTTATCTTCTTGTAGTTTCAAAAGTCTATCATAAATCTAATCTAATCAATAGATTTTTGTTTCGAAAATGATAAAAGTAGGGTAGACATGTGGATATTATCCGGCTGAACAAAACGTACATTTATCTAACAGCTACGTTTCCCACAGATCTTATTTTGAGCTATTTTCTAAAATCCTATGGAGAAATCTCGTTGCTTTTTTGCTTACTTCCTGGTTGTAGGACACGTCACTGCAGCTCTCTCTCCTCCTCTTCACACACCACACTTTTCGCGGCACACTTACAGCCAATTAGCTCTGAATGATGTGAGATGACGTATGGTGGGGATGGCAGCACTTTGCCCCTATGGTCATTATTTTTTGCCACACACATTAAATAGGAAAATACTCTGAGCATGTGCAGTGTAGTTTTTGCAGTCACCGTTCACTTAGACAGTCAGAGGGAGGGGCAGGATCAGGTTTTGTCCCACATGGCTCTAAACAGCTCAATAGGCACACACTGTAGACACTAATTAGAAGAACACATACTAAAACAGTAATGTACAGACGAATCAGATGATTAAACATGATCTTAAAATATATTTTATATATTTTTTAATTTATTTTTTGCATTTTGTTGTAATCATTATTTTAATACTTTCTGCTGACACTAGGTGGGGCTGTGCCCTGCCCCTAATGACCAGTCGCCACTGACCAGAGGACCATTTTCTTTTTTTAAAGCTATATTTTTAGTGCCCACTCGGGCGAGTGGGCAAGTGGAAAGTACGTTATGCTGGCCCGGGGGGTCTAAATCAACCTGATCTCACCAGAATGCGTGACTCCACCACGACTCCTTAACACCACAATGCGTGGTGGAGTCACGAACTTTGTGACATTTGCGTGTCGGCACCACGCAAACAACCCCAATGTAAAGTGAATGAGGCTCCTTTGTCGTGGTGCACACACGCATTTCTACAACGTCCCGCAGTGAGCTTTTATTCTATACAACGTTTTTTAAATCTACTTTATAGCGTGTAGTAACTCACGGGAGGCTTCTTTTATTTTATTTGTATTCATAATTATTTTTATTTTTCGTCAGAATGTAAAAATTACATTAGTTACGAATTTGTGTTCTCAAAAAACAGTGCATTGTGTGTAATGCAACTGTGATTTTTATTAAATTAGTTTGTTTTTAAGGAAGGCCAGAGCTTCAGCTGTGTCAAATAGATTGTTCCCTTTAGTTAACGTTATTTAAAAGATAATTATCATGTCTTGTATTACGAGCGTCCATTCCCATTGGATAACGGAGAATTTTACACCCGGAAGTAAGTAGCCTATTCTCCTTACTGTCGATTGATTTTACAGTGATATCTGCACTACTCATCCAATAAAAAACACCAAATTGTCCTTGTTAATTACACAACATTGATTGGTTTGAATTGTGTACAATGCTTTTGTATTTTCCCCCTTCGATTCGGAGAGACAAATATTTTTTCTGAGTTTTTGGACGGCAGAAGACACTACACTACCCAGAATCCTCAGCTATCGTTTGGGACTACACCATGAACCCCGTGATCAGCCCTCAAGCTCTTTGATTGGTTGACCTCCAACTGCATTCCATATAAAAAAAACGTTTCGTAAAAGAGAAAATCATACTTTATTCAGCAGTGCTTGCTTTACTCTTTGATAGTCATCACATGAATGCATTGTAATAAATGGTTTGGCTGCATTAAATATTACACATCTGTCTTAGTTCTTTATTTATCTACAGAGATCGGGCATCAGCATAGACCGGAAACTATTCTTTTACCGTTCTGTTTTAATTTCACAATAAAGTTAGTAGTAATATTTTGTTTTGATATTATTGTTTTTTATTAACTACTAGACGACTGGGTCATGTTAAGACCATCTTTTTTTGGTTTCTATGGATTTTTTCCATCGCTTTTGTGTTACAAATATCAAAACAATAACAAAATAATATTCGTCGTAAACTAAACCGGAAACAGCAGTATATTTTATTTTGTTAACACTGTAAACTTGACAGCCTTTTAACCTATGCTTTTAACCCAAACCACCTACTGGTTAAAGCACGTTATTACACGTTTAGAGTAATTGCAATGCAGGAAGATTGTGTTGCTTTTTAATGACTGTTTAAAATGCCTTTTTCTTAATGTCTTTCATTTTTGTAACGCACTTTTGAATGTGTTATATTTTATGAAAACATTCAAATATTAAGAGTACATACAAAATAGTGGGAAAGTAGAAGGTCAATTATATAAATATAGAATAGAAAATATCAAGAAGATACTCAAATGATATCTAGAGTAAAACAGTTTAGTGCCTGATAGGAGGATGTGCTAACTAATAAGGCTTTATTTAAAGAAATGTGCAGAATACGACAGTGTAATGGTGGAAGTATACACACATTGATAGATGTCTTGTAATGGACTGTTGAGGAACCTGTGACCCAAGTTTTTCATTCATTGCATAACTACACTGTTGTGTATATGATATGTCAATAAACCTTCGAAAATCTTGAAATCTTGAAAGGGATGTGCAAAATAGCAATTATATACAGTCTTTAATGAACTATTAGAGAATAACGAGTAATGAATATGCTTTAAACGGATCTGCAGATAAATATTTAGTCTTCTCAAGCACCAACTATCAAATATCTCGCCTGATTGTTGGCACTTGACAATCACCTTCACTGAATTTCATTCAGGTGTAACTAAAGTCTGATTTAAGGCTTGTTTATATTTCACATCATTAATCCAAATCTGTAAAGTAACTAAAATAAATGTAGTGGAGTAAAAATACCAATTATAAAAGACCACCATCACCCCAGCCACAAACGGTTCTGTCTGCTGCAGTCTGGCAGGCGGTACCACAGCATTCGGACTAAAACCACCAGACACAGAGACAGCTTCATCCCACAGGCCAGAAGACTATTAAACACCTGAATTTAGAAATAACATTCATCTGGCTGCTACTTAGAAATTATTTATCTAATATATCATATTCCAATCACTTGTATATAGACTCTTATTGCACTATTTCACAATTTTTTCTGTGTATCTGTTTTATTGCGTAGCACTGTTGGAGGAGCCTGTGACCTAAGGGGGGGAGGGGGGTAGGACACGTTCGATTCCTGTTTTGAATAGTGTGCCGTCGATGGGTTTCATTCCATTTCAAAGTCCTTTTGGACGCTCTGTGTGTAAACGTCGCGCATCCAATCACAGAGGTTGAGGACTGATCACGGGGTTTGTCAAGCTAAGCACATGGTGTAGTTCCAAACGATAGCTGAGGATTCTGGGTAGTGTAGTGTCTTCGGCTATCCTAAAACGCCGAAAAAATATTTGTTTCTCCGAATCGAAGGGGGAAAATACAAAAGCATTGCACACAATTCAAACCAATCAATGTTGTGTAATTAACAAGGACAATTTGGTGTTTTTTAGTCGATGAGTAGTGCAGATATCACTGTAAAATCAATCGACAGTAAGGAGAATAGGCTACTTACTTCCGGGTGTAAAATTCTCCGTTATCCAATGGGAATGGACGCTCGTAATACAATACAGAGGACATGATCATTATCTTTTAAATAACGTTAACTGAAGGGAACAATCTATTTGACACAGCTGAAGCTCTGGCCTTCCTTAAAAACGAACTAATTTAATAAAAATCACAGTTGCATTACACACAATGCACTGTTTTTTGAGAACACAAATTCGTAACTAATGTAACATTCTGAAAAATAAAAATTATTATGAATACAAATAAAATAAAAGAAGTCTCCCGTGAGTTACTACAAGCTATATAGTAGATTTTAAAAACGTTGTATAGAATAAAAGCTCACTGCGGGACGTTGTAGAAATGCGTGTGTGCACCACGACAAAGGAGCCTCATTCACTTTACATTGGGGTTGTTTGCGTGGTGCCGACACGCAAATGTAACAAAGTTCGTGACTCCACCACGCATTGTGGTGTTAAGGAGACGTGGTGGAGTCACGCATTCTGGTGAGATCAGGTTGGTCTAAATAGTGCTTCCGGGCCAGCGGGCCATTTATAATGTTGAGCCCTGTACAACCATTGGTAGATGTTAAACCTGAAAGAAAGATAAGGTAATAAGAGGACAAACATCACAATAAGAGGACAAACATCCTCTTAAGTAAAAAACCAAATCATGTCAAGCTCAATACCATAAATAACTGGGTACCAATTGGCATTGAAATGTATTAGAATCTCACCTTTTTCCTGGATGTCAGGAAGGCCAGGAAGTCGTTCCCTCCAAGTCCGCAACCAGTCATAGGAGTTCAAATGCAAAGCCTGAATGATGACAAGAGCGGGAGACTTGCATTTTACAATTATATTTTTTATTAATACCAGAGCAGTGTGTACATAGGCGCTGTACGACATGCAGAGAACAGATCAAGTCCCCTGACAGACTCACACACCTTGGTGATGTCCTCATCTGAAAATGTTTCATTTGTTAGCAGCAAAGTAACATTACTCAAAGTATGTCGGACCCAACTTATTTACAGTATGTTTTGCATCTCCTCAACAATGTTCTGTATCATTGAGTAGAAAAAAACTGTCCCTACAATTTCAGGTAGATTAACACACATTTGTAAGAACAGTTTACAATGAAGCACCCTCTTTGTATTAAGCGAGCTGCCACAGAAAGTACAGCTTAACATAATAACTTTTGGTAGAGTGAGCTAAAGTTAGCTAACTTCATGTTCAACACAAAACCTCTAACGTGCATTACATTGATGATTTTAAACAAAACGTAACTCTCTCAACTGGTAAGATAACGTTAAGTTAACTTATCCTTAACCCTCCGGTATCACTGTGGACGTTTTTGTCCATATGGGTCATTTTTCACTTTTCATCGTTGCAATAACTCTGGTTGTGTTGGTGCAAATTAGTGCTGTAGCGACGCGTCGACAACGTCGACGCATCGACTTCAAAATATCGTCGACGACATATTTCCGCGTCGACGCGTCGCTACACACACGTGGGTCACACAGCAACAAGCAGTTCTAGCTGTGGTGGCTACCATAGAGAACCGCAGTGACGCGTCCTAAAACCCGGAAGTAAGTTAGCATTTTTAGCACTTCCGGTTCCTTCGTCAAAAAAGCAATGTATTTTCTCCATAGGGTTTTGGAAAATAGCTCGAAATAAGGTCTGTGGTTGACACACATTTAAGAGATAAATCACGTTTTGTTCTACGACAGTAGATACATCAGCAGTGACCCCACTGGTGATTTTTGAAGTGTTTACGTGTCTGAAAAACGATGATTGTTACCGAGTGGCTGAATAGGACTACAGAAATGGTCGAGTCCGTTGTACGTCATTACGCCTACACACGTAAACACTCCCGCTAAGTTTGTTTTCCCCTGTGTTCTGCTTGAAAGCAAGTACCTGCCTATCTTTAGTAGCCTATCTGTAGTCTCTTTAGTATCTGTATATCTATATCTTACCATTAGAATCTCTATTTTTGAAATGGTCATTTTTAACACCGTAGTTTTATAAATTATAGAACAATTAATTACCAGTGTTTTCCAATTTTACTCGGCAGTTCGTTTCGTTGGCTAACGTTAGCTAAAGCTAGCGCTACTAGTTAGCTACGCAATGGTTTGTTGCTTTGCTCCGGGTTGCAGCCACAGGTCTTCGCATGAAACGTGCTCGTTCTATCGTTTCCCGGCCAATGTTTTCCAAAGGAGAGTCTGGATTCGTGCCATGAGGTAAGCTGACGTTACATTGTTGTCCATGTCACGGTGAAATGTAAATGATGGGTAGTGTATCGCCGTTTTAGAGATGGCACTGCTGAAAAGACCGCAACATAAGTAAAGATAATGAATACATCCTATTAAAACCTGTGTGGCTTATATGATAATTCTAATTAGTACAAGCAGCATAACGTTTCACCATGTAATTAAAGATTGTAGTCAGGGAAATCAGTTTGACATATTGAACTAATAACAAATCACCTCTGCCTGGCAGAGAACTCTCTGCTCCATAGCTTCTCTTGGACGTAACATCACATGTACATTTTACATTTATATTCAATTTAATATTCCATCCCTAACATACTTTTGTATATATAATAACTTATATTTTGTTTTTCTTGTTATGCTGCTGCAACACAAACATTTCCCCAATTGGGATCAATACAGTAATATCTTAATTAATTAAGAAATATAACTATTATAATTAGTGTAGCAGCTGACACCTATTTTCAATATGGATTAATCTACCTTTATTTCTTTAGTTCAATTTTGATCTATAAAAATGTCAAAATAGTGAAAATGTTCACGAGACAAAGTGCAAGGTTATATCTTTTAGATGTTTTCTTTTAGCCTATGTACTGTATGTCTTAATGCTCTTATTTGTGACGATGTGACTTCCATGAAACTAATATTTTATATCTTCCCAACAGACGAGCTGACAGGAAGCCTAACACTCTAACAACCACAACATTGCAAAGGCGAGTAAATGTAAATTAAAAACGATTAACAATTTCTTAATTTCTTCTTCTTTCTTGCAGTGAGGTGAAGCTGACCTTGCACTTGGTGCCAGTAAGGATGCTCCTCACGCAGGCTGAATGTTACTCCCTCCTTACTGACACAGAAGCCCTTGATTTGCAATGCTTCACTAATTGTCATTTCCCTGGCTCCGTAGGGACACTTTACCTCCAGCACAGCGGGAGACCCTTCCAGACCATCTGGAGATGCCCCCAACACTCCTGATTGGGAGAGCCACAAACCTGACTCATGGACCTGCATCTGGGTTGCAGTGGTGAATGCCCTGACGCCCTCACATTCATTCATAGTCCCCCACTGTACAGACAAAACACCATCAAGGGTCTGTTGTTGCCCTAGCACCCTGGCAATAAGGGAAGCAGTCACACGCTTTGACCTCAGGACAGCTCCAAAGTTGCTGGCAGTCAACCTTCCTTTCCTGAACAAATGCCAGTTTGGGTTGGTTCGCTGACCAGTGTAGCCACCTGAATTGCCCTCTGTTGCTCCTCAGACAATGCCATGCTTGCCACAATTGCCTCAGGTCCCTGATGCCCAACAGATTTGAGAATTTCAGGAACAGTAAGTGTTTCCAAGCTGTAGTGTTCCTCTTCTGGCTCGGGGGAGAGAAGCCAAGACATTCCTGAGAACCTGCCCCGAGTCTGTCCCTCAGCCAGTCACGATCTTCGGAGGTGGGCTCTCTTGTCAGCGGGTTGAATGAGTTATTGGTTGGAGCAAATAGCTCCTCTACTGAATGCGTACGTTTAGCTGCCTTTGGCTTCTTCCACTGATGGGGTGTCACGTCAGTGCAGCTGAAATTGTGGATGGCAAAGATGGCTAATGCAGCCGCATGACTGCATTTCCATTCTCCACATGGGCATTCACATTCTGTGGAGAGAAATCCCTCTTCTCCTGTAGATACCTGTGGTGGTGGGATTGTTTTATTATTTAAAATATATTTACATTTGTAATGCCTTCCCAATTATCCCTTTAATTGTTTATAGCCTACTGTATGTTTATTTCATGAATATTTCTGTGTTTTCTGGTGTGTAACATTTGTAATCTTGGGGCCTCTACTCTTTAACGTCTACATGCTACCACTGGCTCAGATAATGAAGAACAACAAAATAAGTTACCATAGCTATGCAGATGACACACACATTTACGTAACCATTTCACCAGGAGACTATGCTCCAATTCAAACACTGAGTAAGTGCATTGAACAAATCAATGACTGGATGTGTCAGAACTTTATCCAATTAAACAAAGATAAAACTGAGGTAATGGTTTTTGGAGCCAAGGTGGAACGTATAAAAGTTAGCGCTGAGCTTCAGTCTGCAATGTTCAAAATAAAAGATAGAGCCAGAAATCTAGGTGTAGTCATGGACTCTGACCTGAGTTTCAACAGTCACATTAAAACAGTTACTAAATCAGCCTACTATCACCTAAAGAACATAAGGATTAAAAGACTAATGTCACAGCAGGATTTGGAAAAACTTGTCCCGTTATCTTCAGTAGACTGGACTACTGCAATGGTGTCTTCACAGGTCTCACTAAAAAATCTATTAGGAAGCTGCAGCTGATTCAGAACGCCGCTGCTCGAGTCCTCACTAACACTAAGAAAGTGGATCACATCAGTCCTGTTCTGAAGTCTTTACACTGGCTTCCTGTGTGTCAAAGAATAGATTTCAAAATACTGCTGCTGGTTTATAAAGCACTGAATGGTTTAGACCCAAAATACATTTCTGACCTCCTGCTAAATGATGAACCATCCCGATCTCTCAGGTCTTCAGGGACTGGTCAGCTTTCTGTCCCCAGAGTCAGAACTAAACATGGAGAAGCAGCGTTCAGTTATTATGCTCCAAACATCTGGAACAAACTCCCAGAAACCTGCAGGTCCGCTGCAACTCTGACTACTTTTAATCCAGCAAGAAGACTTTTCTTTTTGCCGCTGCTTTTAATTGAACTATTCACATCTTAAACTGCACTGTAACTTTTATCCATGTATTTTTTCTTTTAATGTTTATTTTATTAGCTTTTCTTTTTAATGACTGGTTTTAAATGCCATTTCTTAATGTCTTTCATTTTTTGTAAAGCACTTTGAATTGCCTTGCGTTGAAAAGTGCTATATAAATAAACTTTCCTTGCCTAATAAAGATTTCATGTGACACATAAAATGGATTTGTTGATGGGAATTAATGTGAATAAATTAACTCTAGGTTAACGGTACTCTTGCTATAACTACTCACCGACACTCTATAAACCTTGTCCCTCATGCTAGCCCTGACAACACCGGTAAGCACACCTTCATCTAGGCTGCACGTGTCCTGACTTGTAGTGGTTCTCTCCTCTATCTCCATTCTTCTTGTCATCTTTGTAAAACGATATCAGACTGGTAATTGACACAGCCATGACTTCTAGTTAAATTCAGTGTGGCTAAAATGAAAAGCTTTGTTAAAATATGCAAGCACGCGGAAGTCAAAGTCAGCTTTATTGTAAACAAATTCTACATCCAGAAATATCGTTTCCCACAGTGTGACATGTAGCCTATACATAAAACAAAAAGGGCCTAGATAAACGGGGTATACAGTTTAAAATGTTAATATATTTAAAGTGTTCAAAGTGCAGTTTCAGTGCAAGTCAGTTGAAACGATCTTAAGTTGGCGTGACGTTGAAGTCGTGCGACCCTGCTGCTGTACTGGCTTGTAGTTCGTTTATAGCATAACGTTAGCATTTCGCTTTTGGCGACTAGATTTATGATTCAAAAATTATAAAAGTAGGAGAGACATGTGGAGATTATCCGGCTGAACAAAACGTGATCCTTCTCTTAAATGTGTGTCAACCACAGACCTTATTTCAAGCTATTTTCCAAAATCCTATGGAGAAATTGCATTGCGTTTTTGACGAAGGAACCGGAAGAAGTTTACATCCGGGGATTAGGACGCGTCACTGCGGTTCTCTATTAGCAGCTAGCATTTGCTCTCCGATTTTTACATTAAAATGGAATTATGGATTATAAATTCAATCATTTTTTTATACATAGACGTTAAAAACCTATGGATTAACCGATTCAGCCGCGTTTTTTCTCATTTTAATGCCATTGAACACGTCTTTTGATCAGATTGATAGCTACGGTGGTGAGACGATCTCTCTAGAAGCTCTGTAAAGGTACGTATATTGTGATGACGGTATGATGTCTTTTTTACATTACGGTTTTTTACATTACGTTTTTTATGAATTGAACAACAGAAAAATAATCGTTAGATTAGTCGACTAATCGATCAAATAATCGCCCGATTAATCGTTTTCAAAATAATCGTTTCCCCCCAGCACTAGTGCAAATGGCCTGATTTTTTGTAACAAGGCTATTTTCTCGATCTATTTTGGAATTCCAATTTTTCAAATCAGTCTTTAATTCACTGTGTAACAAATCGACTACGCAAATTAGTCATTCGAGACAAAAATGTCCACTGCAAAAGACTTTGATCAAAACATTATATTAAAAGGTTTTTTTCACAACTGTTTTGGGTTCAATCTTTAAAGCAACTTCCGCCCTAATAGAAAATACCAAAAATGTAATCATTTTCAGGATTTTAACCCTTTAAATGTCATTTTGAATACATGAAACCGCTGTTCTTTTTCATGATGAAAACAGAGAAAATGAGTTATTTTCCAAAAAATACATATCTGGGGACTGGCTCTTTTTTTTTAACACAGTCTTGGATATGTCAAAGATTAGCAACAACATTGATTTTGGTGGATAATTAGTTTTTGCACAGAATCAGATTAAACAAAAAAGTCACACATTAGCTACTCGCGGACAAAAATGTCCCATCCACTCCCATTATAACCACATATTTTGATCTCTCCGCCATACCGGTATAAAATCATGCATTTTGTAATGTCAGGGTTTTATATTGGAGGAAAATAGTTCAATTTGTCTTTTTTACTGTAAAAACCAGATGTGACATTTTACCATTGAATTACATGCTTGTCATTTATTGGTTTCTTTGCCTGTTGTATAATGGGGCCCTGACAGCCATTGGAATATGGCAACTAATATGATGTAGTGTTGGTATGGCCAGTGTGAGAAAAAGTTTTTAGAGAGTACTTGTCCATGGACAAGTGAGTTTGGCAATTTACTTGTCCGAATACATTTTTCACTTGTCCAGAATGGACAAAAATTGGGGCCACTGGAATCTTCTTCTTCGTCATCGTATTTTACATTTTCCCACGGTTTTTACGACACCGCTCAACGTAAGTGAGCGGTAAGATTTTACTGCATCACAGGGTTGGGTATCGTTTGGATTTTAACGATTCCGGTTCTGCTTTTCGATTCCGGTTATTTTCAGTTCTCGATTCCGGTTCTTTGAGAGGGTAAAAATAAGTCCCATGACAAACTGGGAGAAAAATATATTTATGAAAACATTAAGTCAAATCTGTATTCCTATTTACAAATCACTTCATACTGTTTAATTTCTTACGGTTATTGAATACAATTATATAAAAATAATCTCTGCATTGTTTAGTTAGTTCTAAGTGGTGCAGTTTGAGAATGTACAATTGGCCCAGTCTCCTCTGATGTTACACTGCAACCTGCCTGTGAGACAGAGTCCAACCACACATGTCCAACACATAGGCCTAATAATAATAATAATACATTATATTTATAGCCTAAGGCCTAGCACTGTTCTACAACTCAAAGACGCTTGCACGCTTACACATGTCCTGCAATACACATGCTGCAGCTGCCCAGCTGCTCACTGTTTGTAAAAGTAAATAAATAGTATTTTCATTTCAATAATGTACTTTCTTTACCCTGCTTCATAAACAATACTGACATCCCTGTGCTCCTCCGAGTCTGGGGGTCCGGGGATGTGAGGACAGCGCGAGGACAAAGACAGGGAGGCTGCTTCACTTCATAAAGGAAATGGCGGTCAATATTAACAACATAGGAGCTAAAACGCTTAATAACCTTCATTACGTGTTAGAGAAAGAACATTAGAAAGTTTGACAAAGATGAGGCTGTTAAACGGGCAGCGGATCTGCTGTGTGTAGAAAGAGAGATCAGCGATCAGCTGATACGGAGCATAGAGAGAGAGCTGCGGTCCGCGGGGCTCGGCCTCGCCTCCTGTCCTCACAACTCTTATTAATCCCGGTACCGGACAATTGTTATTTGTTCCTACTCGGAACCTAGTTTGAACCCTGCCACTGTGCTACACTTCCCGCTCCGCCCCCAGTACAGAAAGCGGCGAGATGCATTTCCTGAATCGACAAGCAGAACTGAAACTAACATTTCTAAACGAACAATGGCGGACACGGACAATTTGCGAACGAGTTCTGCCTTTTGTAAACTGAATTTATCTATATTTTGTCAATAAATGAGGGCGTGTGTGTGTGTGTGTGTGTGTGTGTGTGTGTGTGTGTGTGTGTGTGTGTGTGTGTGTGTGTGTGTGTGTGTGTGTGTGTGTGTGTGTGTGTGGTGTGTGTGTGTGTGTGTGTGTGTGTGTGTGTGTGTGTGTGTGTGTGTGTGTGTGTGTGTGTGTGTGTGTGTGTGTGTGTGTGTGCATGGCCGTATCCACCATTGAGGTCACCAAGGTCCGGACCTCGGTAATATTTTCCGAGCTGCGTATAACAAAACTTGTGAAATAATTGCACTAAACGGGGTTCTTTGTAGTACTTCCATTTACTGACGACGGGGGCGCTGCATAACTACGTTGCCTCTGTTAAAGCAAACAGAAGAAGATGACATGAAACCTCTGCAGCCCGGACTTGTACCGGAGCAGCGGAGGAGTGATGAGGTATCTAGAGATCTGAGTCCAGCGGGCTGCTTGTGTTTCTGCTCATCAGGACATCATATGACCAGCAGATCCTGTGTGAACGCTGTACGTTAGTCAGTGGACGTCCGACAACTTGCACACTAACTTATATTGCAGCTATAGGCTATACTTTGGTTTAAATTGCGTGAATAAACTAGAGAGCTAACGTTAATTACGTTCATCCAATGTCAGAAGGATTACCTTTTAACAAATGTTTAATGCTTTTCTTTCATTTCAATTTGAGTAAAACATTGAAGATATAACATTGTATTGTTTTGAGAGAGAGAGAGAGAGAGAGAGAGAGAGAGAGAGAGAGAGAGAGAGAGAAACTGCAGGTACAGTCACACAAAAGAATGTAGGCTTAATAACCCCATCTATCTGTTTAACATTAGGCATGGTTTTAAAACAACATACAGCTATTGCAGTTATGACGTCATACTCAGGGTGCGAACTGGAGGGGAGCAGGGGGAGCTATAGCTCCCCTAGTGGTGACATGAGCTCCCGTGGGAACATGGTTTGTGAAATTTGGGGGGAGCTCTCTAAAATACTGATATGATGACCAAATAAATTCCATTTTGGGCATGTTTTTTTTTTTCAAAGGTGTAAAATAAGTGAAATAAAATTATATTTAGAGTTTATGATTCATGAACAAAGTTTTGCCTGCTTGCACGCTGCCCGCAGCTCCACCCACTCACTCACAAGCTCGTTTAGTTGGCACTGCATGTTTACCAGGCATTGTTGCTGCTGCTGAAAAAAACAACTTTGGGCAATTTCTTTAAAAAGACGGCCAAACAACCTGATCAAGAAGACCAACCGAATGTAGCTGGTGGTAGCACATCGTACGTTGTGACTGCTGCTACAACAGAACCGAGAGAGGAGGGAGCTAAGGTCAGTGCTAGTGCTAACTTGACAGCTAACGTTAACTTGGGGGCTGAAGAGCTTTGTGCATCGTTGTGTTGTGTGTGTGGCGTCGCGTCTCTCCAGGCAGTGAGAGGGTTGTGTTGTGCTATAGCTGTATTATTAATATTAATATTGTTCATGGTTGGTGCCGCTGGCTGCTCTTATCGCATGTGTTCGGCTCTGTGTAGGCTACAGCCATAATAGGCTATAGCCCATGTGAAACAATGTAGCCTGTTTTTGAGTCATTTTAAGTTGATTTCATTAAACAGTCAAACGTTACATTGGTGGTCCGTGGATTATTTATAATCAAGTTGATCGAAGTTTGCGTAGCCCATACATGCTCGGGAAATCTGTTGACATGAACATGATCCATCGGGACGTTTCATGTAAATGTAGACCTGTGGCACCACCCCGTGTGCAACAGATTTTCTCTTTATAATAGGCCTATGTCTGTGCTGTTGCTATTAATGCACGGATCAGCATTTACCCCCCCCCCACAAAAAAATCCCGGCTCCCCCGGAGACCGTGGTATAGTTCGCACACTGGTCATAATAACATACAATTGTATAAAACACTGTTTGCTTACATCTTTGTTCTCTTTTGAGAATCAAACAAAACAGATTTAAATAAAAAATAATGCAAACAAACAAGTGAAATGAACTAAAGCTGAATTGCTTTTAATTCACTGGCAGGAGCGACAAGTGAGGAGGAGACAAGTGAGGAGCAGCGAAAAGTTAAAAACCAGGGAGAGGTTGAACAAAGAGAAAGAGTAGAGGACAGAGAGAGTAAAGACGATGGAAGAGAGGCTGCAGGTTATGGAAAGGAGAGAGACATGGAAAGTGAATGTTGACAATGTGTTGTGATCATTTTAGCCACTTCTGCACGTCCAGATCATTAACAGTAACAATCAACTGATCCTTATGTATTACACTTTATAAAATAATTGATGCTGACATTGTCAGCCCACTGACATGGTTTGAAATCAATATATTATCCAATGTGTGACCCCCCCACAGGACTGAAAAAGCACCTAACTAGATCATGAAAATCCCAAAAATCTCGGGGGGTATCCCCCGAACCCCCCTAACATGTTACCTCGGTATTTAGGAAATCCTGGATACGGCGGCCCTGTGTGTGTGTGTGTGTGTGTGTGTGTGTGTGTGTGTGTGTGTGTGTGTGTGTGTGTGTGTGTGTGTGTGTGTGTGTGTGTGTGTGTGTGTGTGTGTGTGCACAGAGACAACAATATACAGTAGATTTGGTTTACAGCAAGTCGCAGTTTTCGCCTCATATCTTTCTTTCTTTCTC
Source organism: Pseudochaenichthys georgianus (assembly GCF_902827115.2). Classification (NCBI taxonomy): domain Eukaryota; kingdom Metazoa; phylum Chordata; class Actinopteri; order Perciformes; family Channichthyidae; genus Pseudochaenichthys; species Pseudochaenichthys georgianus. The sequence continues at coordinate 30,906,113 of NC_047519.1, read as the reverse complement.
TCTCTCCCTCATTCCCAAACTCATACACACTCTTACATATTATACCTCCTTATACCTTGTATGTGTGTGAGTAATTGTGTGTGAGAAGGAGACAGGAGTAAGTATGCTCTCATTAAGTTTTGTTTTTCATTTGTGCTGTTTCATGTGTCTTTGAGGTAAACAGATGTATGATCTTGACCCAGCTTGACCTCGATGTTTTGAATTGTTTGAACTTCAAAGTCCTTTGATAATGTCAAACAGACATACACAGCGATACATACACTCCTTGAAGTAAATAAAAACACCTGGCTGCAAAGCCAAAGCTTCAAATATGTGTAGTTTGGCTGGATGGTCATTTCATTCCTGTGATACGCAACAACCAGTAAGATGAAGAGGAGCTTCTCTGTGGGACAAGAGGTCTCATGCAGCCCATAACTTCAGCTGCAGGACTCATCCTCTGAAACAGAAACACCCTGAGAAGGAGAATCTGGTGTGGATCTGAACTGTGCTTGAAAGGAGTCAGCACAAAGATAAAACACTTCAAACCGAACCTTCTGAAAAATGAAACAATGTAACAAACTGTGGTCTCGTGCGCACCAGAGAGCGGACTATTAGGTGTGAATGCACCCTGAAAGTCAGTTCATGTTACGTGTCCCGACCAATCAGAGCACACTGTGCTCACAGGAAGGGTGGGGGCTGGAGCTATTGGAGCTACAACGAGGCAGAGAGTGAAAGTCAGTGAATACAATACACGTAGTTTACAGAGATGCTGTTTGAGAAACCAATAGTGAGTTGCGTTTATCTTTACCCATGGATGCACAATAAGAACGGACCCATATTGTCTTACTGCCATCCCACGGAGCTGTAATAATGGATTGCACATGGATTGCACATGTTTGCTGTAATTCATTATCATACTACATGGGCTGTATGATTAAATCTTGTACCGTAAATGTTGTATTAAATAAAGTTGCTAAATGAAGCTCTGTTGCTTGGATATCACTAGATCCTGTTACAGCGTAATATAAGTACATAACGATTGATGTACATTAGCATAATGACTAGCTAGCCGCTAGCTGCTAACTGCCGCCTCATTAATATCAAATCCATCATAATAACAAACCATTACCATGCTGTCATGAACGTGCGGTGCTGTTACGTGTACGCAAATTGACATGCTTGATGTGAACGAGCATTTTGGTTAAAGTTGCGCATGCGCTATGAGCGCACATACGGGTACTTCTCAGGTATGCTGGGTAATCTGTGACGTTTCACTCCCTCAAAAGTTGGGCCATTTTATCATCATGCGCTAATGAGCAACTCTCATAGGAATGAATGAGGCCCCGCCTCCCACGCTGTATCCAGTTCTTATTATACATCCATGCCTTCACTCCATGGATCCATGGTACATCCAGACACACACACACACACACACACACACACACACACACACACACACACACACACACACACACACACACACACACACACACACACACACACACACACACACACACACACACACACACACACACACACACACACACACACACACACACACACACACACACACACACACACACACACACACACACATTTCTCAGCTGATACCACTCTTCCACATCCATACCAACACACCTACATCATATTAGTTGCATATATGTATTCCAATGGCTGGCAGGGCCCCATTATACAACAGGCAAAGAAACCAAGAAATGACAAGCATGTAATTCAATGGTAAAATGTCCCATCTGGTTTTTACAGTAAAAAGGACAAATTGAACTATTTTCCTCCAATATAAAACCCTGACATTACAAAATGCATGATTTTATACCGGTATGGCGGAGAGATCAAAAGATGTGGTTATAATGGGAGTGGATGGGACATTTTTGTCCGCGAGTGGCTAATGTGTGACTTTTTTGTTTAATCTGATTCTGTGCAAAAAGTAATTATCCACCAAAATCATTGTCGTTGCTAATCTTTGACATATCCAAGACTGTGTTAAAAAAAAAAAAAGCCGACCCCCCCAACATTCATTATATGGAAAATAACTGCCTTTTTGTGCATGTTTTTCATAGAAAACGCAAATTCGTGTTTTCAAACTGGCAGTTCAAGGGTTAAAATCCTGAACATAATTTAACATTTGGTATTTTTGATCAGGACTGAAGTTGATTGAAAGATTTAACCCTAGAAAAATATTAATCTGTTGTCATTTTAGAGCAGTTTTTGGAAGTGGACATTTTTGTCCCGAATGACTAATTTGTAACTTTTTGTTCAATCTGATTTTGTGCAAAAACTAATAATGCAAACAAATCCATTTTGTTGCTAATCTTTGACATATCCAAGACTGTTATAAAAAATAAAGAGCCAGTCCCCAGATATGTATTTTTTGGAAAATAACTAGGGCCGGGACTTTAACGCGTTAATTAAGATTAATTAATTACACAAAAATTAACGCGTTAAAAAAATTAACGCATTTTAATCGCACTTTAATCGCACTTATTTTTGCACAGCGGAACGTTTCTCACTGGATGAGTTTCAGGCGTACCGATTATACTGGAGCACCAACTAACGTTCATGACTTCAGCATGGGACTTCAAACAACAACAAACCACGGTGAACAATAGTCAAACATGAACGAACAAGCTGATGAGACCGCTTTGGTCGGCCCTGTGGATGGGAAATTTTGTTTTAAAAAACGGACGGATGGAAGCGTCGATAAGAGCACGGTTGTGTGCAAATTATGCAAAAAGGAATTTGCATATTACCGCAGCACATCAAGCCTAAAGTATCACCTAAATGCAAAGCATGTAGCCGCTAGCGTGGACGTTAGCCCGACTCCGAGTGCAAGGAACCACACCCTGACCCAACCCACACTCAACCAGATGACTGGTTTCAGGGCCAGGATAAGTAAGTCCACGTCTGAGAAAATAACCAACTCCCTGGCTCACTGTATTGCACTCGACTGTAGACCACTTGGAGTAAAATCCATGTGAAAATTGCTTCTCACTGTTCTCAGGTCAAATATGTATATTTGATTAAAAATGCGATTAATTTCGATTAATTAATTACAAAGCCTCTAATTAATTCGATTAATTTTTTTAATCGAGTCCCGGCTCTAAAAATAACTAATTTTCTCTGTTTTCATCATGAAAAAAAACAGCGGTTTCATGTATTCAAAATGGCATTTAAAGGGTTAAAATCCTGAAAATGATTACATTTTTGGTATTTTCTATTAGGGCGGAAGTTGCTTTAAAGATTGAACCCAAAAAAGTTGTGAAAAAAACCTTTTAATATAATGTTTTGATCAAAGTCTTTTGCTGTGGACATTTTTGTCTCGAATGACTAATTTGCGTAGTCCAATCAAATGATACCGGAGGGTTAAATAACTACATCACGTTTTTCAGGGGAAACACAAACTGCAGAAAACGTTAGCTGCTAACTGTTGCTAACTAAGACACTTGTTAAGGAGAGTAACAATAGCCTCCTAGCAAACTTAAGGTTAAGTTGCATCATTGGGTATGTTTAAACATGCATTGTTATCTCACTTTCAACTGGTCTGTACTTGTTATTAATGAAACTGATATTGATTAAACTGATTTGCTCGACTGTCTTAAATTGTAATGATTGTGTGCATTGCTTGAATTTTACTTAACTATTTTATGTGGTTTGTATTGTGTGTCATGTTTTGCATTTTGTCTTTTTGTTTATCTATATTTATATTTATATGTCTGTAAGTTGTTGCTATTGTCGGAACCCCCTTGAAAACAAGATGGTGCACCTCAAGGGGTTTATCCCAATGAATAAAAATGTCTATATATATATATATATATATATATATATATAAGTTAACATTAACGTAACTTTGTAAGAAAGCAAAACGAACCTTCGAGAAAGCTTTTACTCTCAGACTGGGTGAAATTGTGTAGTGTTGCTTACCTCCAGAAGGACTTTTAGTGCGTTTCCCAGTAGAGAGAGCTGTCAGAGTGGTACCTCTCAGAAGAGCAGCTGCTGGGCGGAGTCACAGAAACGCTGAACTGATCTTTACTCCCCGACCGGCCCATCCACACGGAGGCGTGCGTTGAAGCTTCAACGCTTCTGCCCATTCACTTTGAATGGGGTAATGTCCCGCTTTGCTGAACTGCATTGTGGTTCCGTCGCTTCGCTCGCGTTGCTCTCTTCAAAAGTTGAGCAATGTTCAACTTTTGAAGCTTCGACAGAAGCGTCACGGTACGTCCACACAGCAGCGTTAAAAAAATCTTACATCGCTTCTGCCCATTCACTTTGAATGGGGTGACGTCACTTTGCCTCACTTTTCGCCAAACTGCATTGTGGGAAGCAAAGTGGAGATTTCCAGGCATCTCAGGCTTCAAAAGTTGAGCAATGTTCAACTTTTGAATCTTCTGACGGCCCGTCCACACAGCGGCGTGCGTTGACGCTTGGAGGTGGGCGTATCTGAAGCTTGGGGATTTTTGCGAGCAACGCGACCAACAACCAATCACATGAATCTCCCGCCCCCGACATACAAAGCAATAGCAATGTTAAAACGAAGTAAACTGGATATAAAATCCCCAAACAGGCGAAAACCTACCAGTTTCACCCACTGTCTCTGCCACCTCCCTCCATGCCTGGCTCCTCCGGTTTGTATCCCGGTAGATGAACAGAGACTGATCATACAGCACCGGGTGATTCACTACCGCTATAATGAATTTACCCTCCATTTTTTGGAATATGAGGAAATGACCTGCATAGTCTCTCCCAGCATACACACGGTTTGATTGGCTAGCGCTTGTACTGGCAGATTTGCATAAACGGGATTTCATTGGCTGACGCGTCTGCCGATGCGCCAAAAGTTGAACATTGCTCAACTTTTGAAGAGAGCAACGCCAGCAACGCTCCACGTCGCTTCCCAAAATGCAGTTCGGCTAAAAGTGACGTCACCCCATTCAAAGTGAATGGGCAGAAGCGTTGGAAGCTTCAACGCACGCCGCTGTGTGGACGGGCCGTGAAGCTTTCGGTGGAAGCGTCAGCCAATCAAATCATATGCCAGTACAAGCTCTAGCCAATCAAACCGCTGCTTGTGTGTCAGGGGCGGGAGATTTATGTGATTGGTTGTTGGTCGAGCTTCAGACACACCCGCCGGCAAGCTTTTTCCAAAGCCGCTGTGTGGACGTACCGTCAGCCAATCAAATCATATGCCCGTACAAGCTCTAGCCAATCAAACCGCGTGCTTGTGTGTCCGAGGCGGGAGATTCATGTGATTGGTTGTTGGTCGAGTTTCAGACACACCCACCGGCAAGCTTCAACGCTCACGAAGTGTGAGCATTGGAACCACAATGCAGTTCGGCAAAGCGTGACGTCACCCCATTCAAAGTGAATGGGCAGAAGCGTTGAAGCTTCAACGCACACCACCGTGCGGACGGGCCGTTCGCGCCAGTCAAAACCATGTTTAATACCCAGGGGTGCACATAACTAGTACGCAGGTACGCGTAAAAAATCTGAAATGCGTACCGTCACTTGTGTCACAAAGCGCATTTGCGTGCCGACATACTTGTGAAGCTTTTCCAGAAGGCGGTTAGATCACCGGGCGACAGAGTCGGTCTCCGTGTGCACAGACGGAGCTGCTGTTAACGTCGATTTGTACAACGGAATTGTGCCAAAACTACGCCAATCGGCTGCGGAGGGAGACTCCCCCCCCCCTTCTACAATTATAGAATAATGTTATGTGGCTGTGAAGCACTTCACACCCTCTGTTTCTGTTGATGTGCTATATAAATAAAGTGGATTGGATTTGGATTGGACACACACACTGGAGAACTGCGCAAAAACAGCTGATCACAACATTCACACTCTTTGGTCACGAAGTACTCCAGCACTAGCAAGACCAAGCAAGACCAGCCTGGCCAGCTTGTCCAGCCTGGTAAACCAACTAAACCAGCCTAAGACCAGCTAAAACCAGCAACCATCTTAAGCTGGTCTATGCTGTTTTTTTCAGCAAAATGAACTTAAACCATGTCATGGTTACCCGTCCCCTTGTGTGTTATGATGGTTTTTATGCATGTAAACGGTCTGCAGAGTCAAAACCCTCAAAGTACACCCTGTAGCGAGTAAAACTCTAACACAGAAAATACCTCCCCAAAACGCCTCGTTGGTGAAACCTCATCATCCATTTGATGTTTGTTTTTTTGAAGCTGTTGTTGGCCTGTGGGAAAATGTAATCATAAGAAATGACTCCGGAAAAGCTGCGGATAGAGCCATAAGAAATGAATGCAACTGATCATTTAATATTTAATGTTGTTTTTATAGGCAAGGCAATAGTTTAAGCTTTGTTAGTTCCAGGTTTAATATGTGCAATAAGTTCATTTCAATAAGTTTTGCAATAAACATTGAACCAGTCCGGCCCTCGACGAGTACCCATTTTTTTATTTTGGCCCACTGTGTATTTGAGTTTGAAACCCCTGCCCTACAGAGATGCTGTATGAGAAACCAATGTGAGTTTGGAAAATTGCACAGTATGTTAATATACCACACCAATGGAATTATGATCAGTAGAAATGGCCATGACATGGGACCTTTAAAGTTAAATAAGTAAAAGTAATCATTATGTATAATATAATATATATTAATTATATTTACGTGACATTTCTAGATAATATTGTTGCATCAAGTAGCATCTTACTGTTGTACACAAAGTTCTGATGGAGTTTGTGTACAATATTTAAATAATTTCAGTCTTTTGTGACTTAATGAGTTAGTCCACTAGTGGAGTAGAAATATAAAGTAGCATTAAATGGAAAATATATACTGCAAAATATAGTAGAGTACTTGTGTACATGTACTTACCACCTCTGTGTAAACCAGATAACATTAACAAAAATACAGGTAGGCCTATAGGGATTTGAATACAGACACTGGGAGACGTGAGAACGAAAAAAAGAGGCATTCAGATAACAGTGACAGGCAGACTGACAAACAGACAGAAGTAGTATAACTCACGTTATTTGAAGAAGTAGTGTCCTTTCCGTCATGTAGATGAAGTATGACCGTCATATATTTTGTATTTGTGGAGGTAATATCAGTTGCGGACAGAAATCTCCCATCTTATTTTTTCATCGCTGCTAGCTGGCAAAACACGTAAACGAGTGAGTTAGCTAGCAGTGTTGCTAGCTTAACCCTAGCAACACTGGAAAACAAACTAGCTATCGCCAAATGTTACGTTAACTCCAGGGTATTTCGTTTAGCGAGAAATTAGTTGTGTAGGAGCAGACACAGTTGTGGTGGCTTAAAGCCCAGCTCTGCTCCGCGCCGTCCGTTTAGATGAGCCTGGTCAGATTAATAAGAAAAGGAGTTCAAAACACCGGAATACAAGTTATAACAATAATCTGATTTTAATGGTAAAAAGACACAATACGAAAATACAGAGTGCCCTGTAACAGAGCACTCCGGGCTCCCCGCTCCACTGCCGTGCGATACAGGTATCGGGACCGGCCAGTCAGCAACAGGGGGCACCGTGCATGAATAAACAACAGTAGCCTATATATGGACCTTTTTGGGGCGGAGAGTCACTTCTTATCTTCCACTGGATTCTACTCCTTTAATTTCCCAGGGAAGGTTTCACACAAATTATTAATTTCTCAGGGAAGGTTTCCCACAAACTATTCTTTCTCAAACAATCAAACATTGTACACAGATATATTAGTATCAAACATTGGCCTCAAAAAGAACCTTGAAAAGGACATGTGTGTGCGTTTGGTAAAGAGGAAGTGTATGTGTGTGTGTGTTGATATCTTGGTCAGGGAGTGTATATGTGTGTGGGTATATGGGAAAGTGTGTGTGTGTGTGTGTGTGTGTGTGTGTGTGTGTGTGGGTGTGTGTGTGTGTGTGTGTGTGTGTGTGTGTGTGTGTGTGTGTGTGTGTGTGTGTGTGTGTGTGTGTGTGTGTGTGTGTGTGTGTGTGTGTGTGTTGGTATATTGGTAAGGGAGTGTATTGTGTGTGTGTGTGTGTGTGTGTGTGTGTGTGTGTGATGTGTGTGTGATGTGTGATGTGTGTGTGTGTGTGGTGTGTGTGTGTGTGTGTGGTTGTGTGTGTGTGTGTGTGTGTGTGGTGTGGTGTGTGTGTGTGTGTGTGTGTGTGTGTGTGTGTGTTGTGTGTGTGTGTGTGTTGGTGTGTGTGGTGTGTGTGTGTGTGTGTGTGTGTGTGTGTGTGTGTCAGGGTGTCTGGGAAAGTGTATGTAAGAAGGTTTATATATATATAGGATTACTTAAAAACAGTCCCAAATAATACATGTTCACTTCAATACAGTTCAAGATAATTACTTTAATACAGTTTAGAACAATATCTGTTTGCTTTAATCCCTTTTTTGATCTCACCTTCAGAGATCAACTTATACACAGCATTTGGAACATAACCACTGTCATTCTTTTCTACTGTCTGTTCCCCAACATTTATATAAATCCATCAGTCGCTGGGATTTAGGGAACTTTAAACCTTTAGGAACAGTCCACCATAACAACTTCTTATGACAATGGAGGGAGACCAAAATATGTTAAAAAAAATTCCTTGTCGGCTGAGTCATGGTGCTCGTCCTCCTCCGACGGGTAAGCCAAAAAGGGCATTTGGTACGAAGGGGAAGGGGCAGCTTCTCCCTAAAAATATGGGGTATTGGAGCAAAGTTCCTCAAAAAATGGGGTATTGGAGCAAAGTTCCTCAAAAAATGGGGTATTGAACAAACTCCACATCGGCTATATCCACCTGTTTCAGCGGAGACTGGAGTCCCCTGGGCCGTCCTGGCTTACCGTGTCTTTGTCCCCCCGATCCGCTGACGGCGGCTTCTGGGCTGCCTGCTAGAGAGATGTCTTTCGGATCCTCCTCCTCCGGCCCGCTGATGACGGCTTCCGGGCCGATGCTGGAGAGATGTCTTCACGATCCTCCTTCTCCGGCCCGTCGATGGCGCCTCCCGAGTCGACTGCTGGAGAGATGTCCTCACGATCCTCCTCCTTCGGTCCACTGATGGCTCCTTCCGAGTCGACCTCCTCTGCGAGGGCCCCGTCCGTCCTGATGTCGTCCCTGATCCTAGCAGGTGGTTTCCCCGCCGCACACTGGCACTAGCTGTCCCCCTTTCCTCCTATGCGGACGGCATGAGAGGTCCGCTGGGTCACTCGTTCGGGGCCGGAGAGCCACTTTGTCCTGATGACCTTCAGCCAGACGAACTCCGCTGTGTCGGCCTCCTGGGTCCCCCTTTTGGCGCCAGCAACCTGTGTGGAGAAATCTGATACAAATCCCTCAAGCCTACGCTCAGGGCTCCTGGGCCCTCAGCTTTTTGATCCCCCACTGCATATGAATACAGAATTCCAACAAACTATCATCAAATGTCTTTCTATTATGAATTTAGATGAAATGTATATCCCCATAATGACCTAAACAATAAAGTCTATGGCTTTTACTTCTTTACCAGGCTAGTTACATGATGTTGTCTAAATTAAATTCTGTCTCATTACATTACTATGTGTTAGCTTAACTGTAATATGTTCTTTCTACATTTCAAACCTCAGTTACTTTAATACCTGTTGAAATATTACAAAATTGCTTCATTATCACAGGTCAACTTCTTCAGTATTCCATTCTGGAATTACATCTCTCACAGTAGCCCCTTGGCCACTGATTCTGCATCTGTGTTACCTGCTATAACTCAATCAATATTAGAGACATGTCAACATCCATCAAACAGTATCTTATCCCCAGATATGGAGCAGGTTCATTCTAAAACTGTCAATCAATGGTCAGATTGAAAAATGTAGATTGTGAAGTTTACACTCCCCGTTTTTACACATGAACTCATGTGTAACAAAATCCTGTATGGGAAGAAAACCTTCAGGTCATAATGCATTATAAGAAAATACCAAACATTATTCACAAATGTACATCCATCATTTTCCACAGTAAACACTTCAGTGAAATGAAGTGTTTCTCTCCCTCTTTCAGTCCTAAAAGAAACAGAATCTTCATGTTTTAGTTTGAGTTTCACATTCTGCAAACAGCCACCTCCTGTGGGAGTGAAATATCATCAAGTAGATTAGAAACGGGTCACAAGTGCGGTTTTCCAATTCTGTGGAATTGTAGGAAACCTCTCATTTCCCACAGAGCCCCAGAAATAATATGTTAGTCCAAAAGCATGCTTGATTAGTCATTGTTTTAAATCATGCAGTTGCACTGATCAGATGCAGACATACACTCACTCACACTCACACTGTCAGGTTGTAAAGTCAAGTTTGGTCAGGTTCACCCCAGAGTCAGTCATTGACAGTGCCTTCTCAAGTTACCCTGTCGGTCAGGGTCAAAGGTCAGTTGGTCTCAGTCTATTTGGCCATGTGTCGTGCTCTGCAGAGACTTTGACATGTCAGCATAGGCCAGTATCCTTTGTCTACACAAATCTGTCATATATGGAGCGCCATCATTAATTAATTCACGATAACAACTATACTTTTCAAGATATCTATAACTTTTCATTGGGACAGCTGTTTCCCACATTCCCTGAAAAATGTCACTTCCTTATTGTACACTACTACTGCAGTTCATTAACACCTAATCTAAATTAAAATGTCTAATAGATCTATTTCAGAAACTTGTGCATATAATTATTTTCTTGAGTCAAAACATTATCAGGATCTGTAAAGCTCTGCTATGTATTCCATAACTCATTATATTAATTTATCTTCAATTCTGGTGCACTTAAAGAACAATGTTACCCTCTTTAACAGTGCGTGGAACCTTGGGTGTCCGAACATGCAACAATTACTCCCTACTTTATCAAGGATTTAAAAACAGAAGTCATTTCGTATGTCCATCCGAAAGCCCTCCTATGGTAATAACTATGCCACAATGGTGAAACCAGTACCTCAAATTGAAATACTATATTTAGTTTAGAACTAGCTTTCCCTTCAACATGACCTATATAAAGAAATATTTGTCTGATCTTATAGAGCTGTTACTAAAACTCTCCCTTTGAACTGGTCAACACTGTAACAAATTAAAACACTACCAAATTCACACTTGAATAAAAACTCTAAAAGAATCATTTGTAAACATGATGAAAAGATTGAAGAATATGTTTCTACTCTGTACTCCTAACTCCCAAACACCCACTACTTAAAGTCTAGTGCATACTTCCATCATGCCTTCCCCCTCCCTCATCAGTGTGTTTTAGGATGATTTTTCACTTCACTTTAATAGTTTTCCTCTTTACCGCTATTTTTGATTTACCAATTGATTAATTTATGGTTAATACATCTTCTTATCTTCACTTATTTATCAAGTCAATTCAAGTTCTTTACAATACATTAGTAGATACCTTGTGGAGTATTCACAATACCTAATCCCCTCTAGGATATGAAATCCGTTCATCTTTAAGCAGATACTATTTCCTTATTTATCTTTTGTTCATGATAACAATGGTATAACAACCACACAGTTTACCCATAGCTAGTTTCTATAACAAGATAATTATGTGTGACATAATAATCAGATGTCTTGTTTGCTAAACAAGAATATTAAACTTTAATCTTTTCAGTATTCCAGACCATCATTTAAACAAGCAGCCTCTTATCTAAACACTAAGCATTAAGGTTTCTCTTGCACAATTATGCTGTAAAATCATTGCATCATTCCTCCAGAACAATCTGAGACAAGCATGTCTCAAGATTTTGTCATAATGAGCACAGTCAGTGATGCAGCTGTAGTCAGTGGCAGGGTCCCCAAAAAAGCTAGGACCGGCCCTGGTCAGTGGGCTCCAAGGAAACTCTCCCTGGCATTGGGATGAGGGAAGGAATCACTTGGCAGACACACATTGTCCTCTGTACTGCAGAAATCCCCCAAAACCGCAGTACCACTTCACACCACTGTTGCCTTAACAACGAGGCACAAGCAAAATGTCAATATCTCCTCAGAGATGCGTTCTTTGCACACTTCTTCTATTTGCAGTGAGCAACTCTTCACCAACACACTGATTCAGAGAACCCAAAAGGTGGTGCAGAACTATCCAATGCTGCTGTAATCACATTCAGCTACTGAGAAAAACTCAATTTGAATCTCTCTCCCAACTGGTTACAAAATAAAACGGCTGAGGTCAGGAATGCTGAAACATGTGAGTGTTAAAACAAACTAATGATAGTAGCAGGGTGGGAATTTCACGACGGCCACGACGGCCATGGCCGTCGTTGCCCCGCACTTTGGCCGTGATGCCCTGTTAAAAAAAATGCAATTCACGGCCAAAGTGGCCTTTGTGCTCCTGTCAAAAGTAAAACAAAATGTCCTGTGGTATTGGTATTTTGACTAGCAATTTAGTTAAATTGTTTCGTTTATCAACGCTACAACATAGCGTTTCATGAGTCGGTTGTCGTTGTTGGGGGGAAAAGCAAACAGCTGTTTGCTGCTCTCGATGTGCTCCGCAGCAAACAGCTGTTTGCACAGCGCGAGCAGACTCTCGTGAGCGGGAGGGCGCTCCTTCTTCACTACAGACTATCGCGCCACCAAACCATTCGCCAAAATGTTTTTAATACCAGCGGTAACCGGCCAAGCGCGGGGCAAAAAACAACCTTCTAATAAAAGAAAGTCACCGGAGGAGTTAAAGGAGTGACAGGGAGTTGGCTGCAGTGCCGCGTCCTAAAACCCTTTTATAATCTATCGATTAGATTTATGATTAGAAAATTATAAAAGTAGGGTAGACATGTGGAGATTATCCGGCTGAACAAAACGTGCATTTATGAAACAGGTTTGTTTTCCACAGACCTTATTTCCAGCTATTTTCCAAAACCCTGTGGAGAAATTCCATTGCTTTTTGTGGAGGGAACCAGCAGCTTACTTCCTGGTTTTAGGATGCGTCACTGCACCTCTCAATATGATGCCAGTATAAAAAAGGTCTTCTGTCGGCTCTGTACATCAATGCCGACCTATGCTGACAAGTAAGTGAAGAGTAGACAATATAAAGGTATTGGCGAAATGTCCCACCAGTTTAGGATAATGAAGGTTCTAATCAAATCAATTACATATAGTCATTACATGTCTAACTCCTAATGACAGGAAGGCAGAAAGTGCATTATACAAATAATAATACTCATAATAATAGCAGACATTTTTTAACAATGACCACAATATCATTATTTTAATAAACCAAATATGAACAATTGAGGAAAATGAGGAAGAACTGATGATTAAAATGTTGTAGTACAAGTAGTAATGTAGTTAGTGCATAAATTATTGCAACAAATGTGTTACTTTTCTTCATTATTAGTCGATTTTATTTTGGTGGACGGAAGCTCCGGGCCAGTGGTTACAATGGTGGGGCCAGTGACAATACAATTTTACCCTTACTGTCTACCCCTGACTGACTTATGTGGTTTATGGCTGAACTTAACGTATACGTTTAAGAAACACTATTGCTATTCAGCCGTTTGTAAAACGACTGGTGTTGACGTTAGTGCTAGACTTTTCAGTCATGTTGATTGACCAGCGTAATTTAACCAAACAGCCTTTGTGCCCTGTCATGTGGCCTTTGTGCCCTTAAACATTTTTTGAACGGGAAGGCCAAATGGCCTTGCCCCTAAAATGACGAAATTCCAAGCCTGGATAGTAGTCTGCCTATTCTTTATTACTTCAGTTAATAGGCAAAACAAAGACACCCTCCAACCACTATACTAATCTTGTATCTACTTGGTTAATTCTATTCATTTTCAAATTGTTTATCTAAGTTGTGTTACAAGCATGGTGAGGTTGTAACAGAATACACAAATAACTGTAGGCCTATTCAATCCACGCCGTATTTGAAAACTGTAATGAATTAAAATCAATATTTAAGGACGTAATATAAGTTAAATATATTGTTAAGCTAATTACTGTTTTATTGTGAAGGCATCTCTGGTGAACAGCGGCCTGTGGCTTTTATTTTTAAAGGCCGTTCCGGAAATATACTCCGTAATGTGAACAGTGAGTTTGACTTCTATAAACACGGAAAGTTACGATAACAATCGTTTTAATGCATTAAATAAAGTCATGAAAGAGACAAGGAGGGGAAAAGGCGTGTGGAAGTAAGCAATGAACTGAAAATGCCACCAATCCTCTGTTTTAACGTGAACCACTTTTTACTTTCCCTTAACGTTACTGTATGTAATATAATTTTTTCCTTGAAATATAATTAAGTACAATCCTTAGTTAATGACAAATACCATGAAATTCACAATGTAATGCAATGGTACCAATCAGTTCTCAAAACCTCTCATAAAACCACAAAGTGACGTAACTTATCCTACAAAAATTCAATGCTAAAAACAGCAAATTATAGTTTCTTATTTATTTCAATATCTACTACTTCAGCTCCCACATTGATCTATTAATTTTCAATGTTATTCACTCCAACTTCAGACCACTCGATTATTCACTCCTTGTTTTAAATTCAACGCTCTTTCTTCATGCATTTAAGAAGAGAGCAAACAGGAGAGAGAAAAAAGAAGGAGGGGGGGTGTGGGTACTCTCACAGACACCCCGGCTGGAACAGGCATTCCAGGAGGAGGGGGGCTTCCTTGAAACAAGAATGACTTCGTATCTATAGGTTAATATGTGTTCACTTGTATTTATTAATACACTGGACAAATCTTGTCGTTACTCTTAATGTCCTTATTCTTATTTATTTGAATATCCTAATTAATCGTTAATTCAGACGTGCACACAGTCTGAATTCAAAGTTTTCAACGTGGAGCAACACAGAATATTGAAGAACAAAGGGCAGCAGCTGACCACAAATGAGCTTCCTCTGTCTGATGAAGCTCCCAGCTTCTGCAAACCTTCTCCTGTCACTATGTTTCTGCTCTCTCTTCTCAATTATTACACAGAATCGACGTAAAAAATCACACAGTTTATTACAGAATTTTCCCAGCGAGTCAGCCGTGCAGGACTAGACTACCTCACGGAGACCTCGCTGGTTCATTTTACTCTCTTTTTAGTGAGCTAAGGTACTGGACTGCAATACCAGACTCTTACACACACTATCTACAGTACTGTATTTTCACACACACACTTAGTGCACTATAGGTCCGGACTGCTCTACCCGACTCTTATAGCCACCTAGTGCTCCATAGGTCAGGACTGCTCTACCTGGCTCTTAAAGACACACTTATCTACAGTACACTGTATTTTCACACACACACTTAGTGCACTATAGGTCCGGACTGCTCTACCCGACTCTTATAGCCACCTAGTGCTCCATAGGTCAGGACTGCTCTACCTGGCTCTTATAGACACACTTATCTACAGTATACTGTATTTTCACACACACACTTAGTGCACTATAGGTCCGGACTGCTCTACCCGACTCTTATAGCCACCTAGTGCTCCATAGGTCAGGACTGCTCTACCTGGCTCTTATAGACACACTTATCTACAGTATACTGTATTTTCACACACACACTTAGTGCACTATAGGTCCGGACTGCTCTACCCGACTCTTATAGCCACCTAGTGCTCCATAGGTCAGGACTGCTCTACCTGGCTCTTATAGACACACTTATCTACAGTATACTGTATTTTCACACACACACTTAGTGCACTATAGGTCCGGACTGCTCTACCCGACTCTTATAGCCACCTAGTGCTCCATAGGTCAGGACTGCTCTACCTGGCTCTTATAGACACACTTATCAGTACTGTATTTCTTTACCGTGACTAAGAACACTGAAAACGCCGCTGACAACTCTAACATTTTTGTAGTAAAGCCAATCACAGATTTTGGTAATCAACAGGTATCTGTTTTACCTTTGTATCATGTAGGACGCCCTGGTGTAGTTGTCAGTGGTGTCCAGGTGTCCTCCCCTGGACTGAATTTGTCCGCTAGCTGTCGGTGGTCCTCCTATAGACCAGCACTCATCACGTCGGGGTCACCAAATTGTAGGAGCAGACACAGTTGTGGTGGCTTAAAGCCCAGCTCTGCTCCGCGCCGTCCGTTTAGATGAGCCTGGTCAGATTAATAAGAAAAGGAGTTCAAAACACCGGCATACAAGTTATAACAATAATCTGATTTTAATGGTAAAAAGACACAATACGAAAATACAGAGTGCCCTGTAACAGAGCACTCCGGGCTCCCCGCTCCACTGCCGTGCGATACAGGTATCGGGACTGGCCAGTCAGCAACAGGGGGCACCGTGCATGAATAAACAACAGTAGCCTATATATGGACCTTTTTGGGGCGGAGAGTCACTTCTTATCTTCCACTGGATTCTACTCCTTTAATTTCCCAGGGAAGGTTTCACACAAATTATTAATTTCTCAGGGAAGGTTTCCCACAAACTATTCTTTCTCAAACAATCAAACATTGTACACAGATATATTAGTATCAAACATTGGCCCCAAAAAGAACCTTGAAAAGGACATGTGTGTGCGTTTGGTAAAGAGGAAGTGTATGTGTGTGTGTGTTGATATCTTGGTCAGGGAGTGTATATGTGTCAGGGTATCTGGGAAAGTGTGTGTGTGTGTGTGTGTGTGTGTGTGTGTGTGTGTGTGTGTGTGTGTGTGTGTGTGTGTGTGTGTGTGTGTGTGTGTGTGTGTGTGTGTGCGTGTGTGTGTGTGTGTGTGTGTGTGTGTGTGTGTGTGTGTGTGTTGGTATCTTGGTCAGGGAGTGTATTGTGTGTGTGTGTGTGTGTGTGTGTGTGTGTGTGTGTGTGTGTGTGTGTGTGTGTGTGTGTGTGTGTGTGTGTGTGTGTGTGTGTGTGTGTGTGTGTGTGTGTGTGTGTGTGTGTGTGTGTGTGTGTGTGTGTGTGTGTGTGTATGTGTCAGGGTGTCTGGGAAAGTGTATGTAAGAAGGTTTATATATATATAGGATTACTTAAAAACAGTCCCAAATAATACATGTTCACTTCAATACAGTTCAAGATAATTACTTTAATACAGTTTAGAACAATATCTGTTTGCTTTAGTTGTTAACTTTATAATGTGCGAGGCCTAAGTATGACTGACTTCCTAGAGATCATTTACGCCAGTTTATTGCATTTACATGTACATTTCAACAAGTCCTCCAACTCATACGACCAAATGGGTCGATTGTTTAAGCCCTTATTACGACCAAATATGTCGTTTGTTCAAGCGCTTAATACGACCTATAATTACGTTTGAAAATTGTCGGCCTCGAGTGCTCCCGTTGAATGCAAACGTTACAGAGGGTTGTTTATTCACAAATAACCCTCTCTGTAAAATCCTAAATTGTAGGATAGTTTGGCCATTAAAACGCTTTATGATTAGATTTCTAGCGAGAAGTATATATTGTACTTTTAGAATCCACGTCCAGTCGATATGTAGGATCTATAGTTTGATAGATATTACGAAGATGATTTGAGATTTCGTCAGGAGAACGTGTATATGCGGCAAGCTTCCATGTAAAGTTACGGGTTGAAAACAGTATTTCCGGTCTCGCCGTTTTCATAATAAAACCAATGATCAAATGATTTAACAGTGATATCTGCACTACTCATCCACTAAAAAAACATCAGTGTATCCTAGTTAATTATACGACATTAATTGGTTCAAATTGTGTACAATGCTTTTGTGTTTTTCCCATAGGTTTTTCTCTTTCGATTCTGAGAGACACATTTATTTTTTCAGAGGTTTTGATAGGCTAAAATCACGCCGCAATGCACGTCGGGATATGGTGTTTATGTGATATGAAATCGGAAAACATTAAAAAAAAAAAAATAATACTTTATTCCGAGTGTTCTTGCTTTTCTCTTTAAAAGTCATCACATAACGGCATTGTAATACACGGTTCGGCTGCATTAAATATTACATATCTGCCCTAGATATGTATTTATAGAGCCCTGATCAGAAGACCTTTTGACAAACTGGAAGAGATGCCGCCAAAACTGAATACGTGACGTGAACCATAAATATATCAACAATTAAACAACATCTTCAATTTTTTTTCACACAATACGTCTCCTTGCAGTATTGTTAGGAGATATAAATGTTAATTAGGCCGCATTTCCAAATCTCCTCGCGTCCCTACACGAGCCATTATCTTACAGGAAGGGAATCCAGATCATACAAGTAACCGTTTAACAATAATCCACTTTAATGGTAATATACAATGCAATACAATCAAATACATTAAATACATTACCATACACAACCATATCGTATCATATGTGTAAATGTCAGGAGTTTGGCCTACTCCTGGCTCCTGCCCACAGGCCGCCAGACCTCCTGTCCCAGCGACTGGTGAAGAGAGAGGGCGAGCACAGCGGGGTTCCTGTCTATATACTTCGCTGACCAGAGGAGGAGTTATCTGCGCCTCCCTACCAGTGATTGGCTGCCCAAATTAGTATCAACAGCTCACGTCTTAAGTCCCCAATCCCAGTGGCTCAGGTTCCTTATCACAGGGATCTGAGATGACTGTATGTCAACTCCACACCTTCCCCCTCTTCCTTTTGTCCTCACAAAACCAAATGTTCACAGGCCCCGAAAACAGTTCACAGTTTTCTTACTCAAATCATTTTCAAGCTTCTTCACAGTTTGCATGAATACATACAAATATTTCCCTACAATTCCCTCTTTTGCACTCTTAAAAAAGAGAGTGCAATTTACACAAGGCACTTGCAAAAAACTGCATCCTTGTCTGCTGAGTCTCCATACTTTTTATTCTCAGTGTCCACAGTGAAGGGCACTCCGTCCAGGCTCTCGTTGCAGATGACGCAGCGGAAGCAACCGGGGCGGTAAGACTTCCCCAGGGCCTGCCGGCCTGCATGTCCATGATTAGATGTCCACCTGCGTTGCACTTGTCTGCAGACTGCTGGAACCCAGAGTACAGAAAGTCCTCTTCACAGAAAACCCTTCCTGTGTCATAGTAGAACGCCTTCCCTCTCAGCCTTCGACTACAGGCGCTGCAGGTGAAGCAGCTGTCATGGTAGAGGCTGCCCATAGCTTGGCAGGCCTGGCTGGCTCCATACACCGTCTTGTTGCACTTAACCCACACTCCTGTTTCAGCGGAGAGTGGAGTCCCCTGTGCCATCCTGGCTTGCCGTGTCTTTGTCCCCTCTGATCCGCTGACGGCGGCGAGATGTCTTCCTTCTCCTCCGGCTTGCTGATGGCGGCTTCCGAGTCGATGCTGAATAGATGTCCTCCCGATCTTCCTTCTCCGGTCCGATGATGATGCCTCCCAGTCGACCTCCATGATGAGAGCCCGATCCGTCCTGATGTCGTCTAGGGTCCTCGCAGGTGTTTTCCCCTGCCGCACACTGGCTCCGCACAGTGGTACCAGTTGTCCCCCTTTCCTTGTAGGCGGACGGCACGGGATGTCCTCTGGGTCACTCGGTCGGGGCCGGAGAGCCTGGGGTTGACAGTCAGCCTCCTGCGTCTCGGGTCCCTCTTTCGGCGTCCGCCACCTGTGTGGAGAAATCTGATACAAATCCCTCAAGCCTACGCTCCGGGCTCTGGGGCCCTCGGCTGTTTAACCCACCAGTGCGTGGCAACTTGGAGCCTGTTGGTGGGGTATCTTAAAACAACAGACGTGTGTGCACAGGTTTTCTAAATTAATTGTGCTGCTTCAGAATCTTGGACTGTGCCCACTAAATAAGAACCCCAACATCTTTAGGTAAATTAAAATAACATATTTCAATAGCTCTGAATTTCTGACAAGCATCTGTATTTATTTTTAAATGAAATCCCTGAGATCCCATTAAAAATCTAAAAATATGATTTGAACTGTTAATGTTTCTGGTAAAGAAACACACTAATCTTATGGATTCAAAAACAACCAAAATCACAATACTAACAAAGTGAATGGCTTCCTGGTGATACTGCTTCTACCCGTCAGTGCTTAGATATTATCCCACTGAAAAAATGAATACAGAATTCCCACCAACTGTCATCAAATGTCTTTCTAAATGTAGATGAAATGTATATCCCCATAATGACCTAAACAATAAAGTCTATGGCTTTTACTTCTTTACCAGACTAGTTACATGATGTTGTCCAAATTACATTGTGTCTCATTACATTACTATGTTTTAGCTTAACTGTAAATATGTTCTTTCTACATTTCAAACCTCAGTTACTTTAATACCTGTTGAAACATTAGTTGACACATTACTCACCGGTCAGCCTCTCCAGTATTTCATTCTGGACTTACATCTCTCTGGTAGCCCCTTGGCCACTGATTCTCTACCTGTGTTACCTGCTATAACTCAATCAATACTACAGACATGTCAACATTCACCAAACAGCCTCTTATCCCCAAATATGGAGCAGGTCAATTCTAAAACTGTCAATCAATGGTCAGATTGATCAATGGAGTTGGGCAGCAGGTTCCTTTCAGTCCCTAAATGAAAAATGTACATTGTAAAGTTTACACTCCCCCTTTTTTACACATTCTCTCATGTGTAAACAAAAACCTGTATGGGAAGAAAACCTTCAGGTCATAATGGATTATAAGACAATACCAAACATTTTTCCCAGTAAACACTTGAGAGTGTTTCTCTCCATCATTCAGTCCTAAAAGAAACAGAATTCCAAATTTCATAGTTTGAGTTTCACATTCTTCAAACCGCCACCTCCTGTGGGAGTGAAACATCATGAAGCAGATTAGATACGGTTTCCCCTTTTGTGCAATGTTAGGAAACCCCTCATTTCACACATTATTATCACACAAAAATAATGTGTTAGTCCAAAACATGCTTGATTAGTCATCGTTTTAAATCATGCAGTTGCACTGATCACATGCAGACATACACACACTCACACTCACACTGTCAGGTTGTAAAGTCAGGTTTGGTCAGGTTCACCGCAGAGTCAGTCATTGACAGTGCCTTCCCAAGTTACCCTGTCGGTCAGTTGGTCTCAGTCTCTTTGGCCATGTGTTGTGCTCTGCAGAGACTTTGATGTTCCAGCACAGGCCAGCATCCTCCGTCTATACAAATCTGTATATATGGAGCGCCATCATTTATTAATTCACAATTACAACTATAATGTTCAAGATATCTCCAACCCCTCCTTGCTGTTTCCCACATTCCCTGAAAAGTGTCTAGCCAAAAAAAATTTCACTTCCTTATTGTACTATTACTATTACTGCAATTCATTTACACCTAATTAGTATTAAAATGACTAATAGATCTATTTCAGAAACATGTGTACATCACTATCTTGTGTCAAAACATTACTAGGATCTGTAAAGCTCTGCTATTTATTCCATAACTCATTCTATCAATTTATCTTCACTTATTTATCAAGTCAATTCAAGTTCTTTACAATACATTAGTAGATACCTTGTGGAGTCTTCACAATAACTAATCCCCTCTAGGATATGAAATCCATTCATCTTCAAGCAGATACTATGTCCTTATCTATGTTTTGTTCACGATAACAATGGTATAACAACCACATGTCATCCCTTCTGGTCCACCCAAAAACCAATGTTAAACTCTTTAGCAGTGTGTGGAACCCTGGATGTCCGAACATGCAACCATTCCTCCCTCCTTTATCAAGGATTTAAAAACAGAAGTCATTTCATATTTCCCATGGTAATAACTATGCTACAATGGTGAAATCAATTATTTAGATTGGAATACTATATCTGGCTTGGCACCAGCTCTCCCTTTAACATTATCCATACAGATAAAGATTTGTCTTATAGAGTGGTTCCTAAAACTATCCCACTACTTTATTCACACGTGAATAAAAATGTCAAAGAATATTTTGTTAACCTGATGAAAAGATTGAAGAATTTGGTTGTATTCTGAACCCTCAGTGTGTTCTCATTTTACTCTAATAGTTTACTGCTATTTTTAATTTAATAAATCTTTCTGTCTTTACGTATTTATGCTTTAAATGTGCGTTTTGTGAATAAGTGTGTTTATGTGCAAACTCACTCATTCCCGTTTTCCTTTTCTCCTCCTCTGGTTTTCTCAAGCCGTGACCCCGGCCTCCTCACTTCTAATCGACCATGCCAACTCCTCTGATTCTGTGTTCTCTTCAGTCCATTCGCTGTAACTTCATCCGCTGTCAGCCATTGGCCCAGTTACATCTGCATGCGCCCTCATGCCAATGTTCTTGCACTGCTTTACATTTCATCTCCTCCTTTACAGTCTCCCTGCTGTTTTTATGGAGGGCGGATTCTGCTCATCTCCCACACTTTGCTCTTGTGCTCAGCTTGGAACTTCATGGTCCCGTCTGAGGGACCGATGAGCGTAGATTTCTGCCCTTCAGCATGCTGTTTGGTTCTGGATGCCACAGGTGGAGATAATTCTGGCTGCAGTCTTGTTGTTGTTGTTTCAGCTCTGGTTCTCTGTCTGTTCGATGGAGAAGGAGGAGTCTCCCGTTGGGTTAGGTCTTTTGTCTGCTTGGAGGGTCGGGTCGTAGCCTTTTCTAACTCAGAGGGGGAGTCCAGGTCTCGGGACGCATTACCTATAAAAAATCTAGCACACTGAGGTTAAATAAATCCAACCCTTTCCACTCTGACTCTTTGTAATCATACTATCTGTCTTAATTGTTAAATGCCATCTAAACAACCTAATTGATGTCTACAAATGATATTACAAAAACCCACTCTAAAAATTGTTTCATCCATTGCTACATATGTACCCAACATAACTCTTTCAGGAAAACATTTTCTCCTATACATTGAAAAACGTACATGTTTCCAGCATCACATATTCCACACACTACGAAAGAACATCTACATATTTTCTCCAATATTTTAAGCTAGTTTCTATAGCAAGATTATCATGTGTGACATAATAATCAGATGTCTTGTTTGCTAACCAAGAATATTAAACTTTAAAATGTCTTTTGGCCAGTTGAAGTCCTGCTTACTTCATCCTTAAACTCTTCTTTAATTTGAAACCAAAAAAGGTCTTCCTTCTCCACCATGATCCTATCTCTATATCAAAGTCCAGACAAACTGATGATTTATCTTCAGAAACCAGGAGGAATGACTCATAAAACACTATTCTCCCTTACTTCAGTTCTAAATCAAATGAGCCAGACAGGAAACCCCCTTTAACCACTTGCTTATCCTATTATTTTGATCAAAGTGGTGTTACAAGCAGGTTAGATCTGTAATGAATTAAAATCAATATTTAAGGACGTAATATAAGTTAAATATATTGTTAAGCAAATTGCTGTTTTATTGTGAAGGCCTCTCTGGCGAACAGCGGCCTTCGGCTTTTATTTTGAAAGGCCGTTCCGGAACAGCGAGTCCGATTCCTAGAAACACGGCAAATTGACAATCGTTCTAATACATTAACTATAGTCGTGAAAAAGACAAGGAGGGGGAAGGCGTGTGGAAGCAAGCAATGAACTGAAAATGCCACCAATCCTGTTTTAACGTGATGGCGAACATTGAAAACCGAAGCGGGCATAAGCACCTCTGCCATAACTGACAAGCGTTCAAAAACCTTTCTGCTTATCCCTTATGCTATTCATAACCTAAAAATACAATTGTGATGAATAGCTTGCTTTTGTATCATTACATTTACCAACATAAAACAAGGTCTGTACTAATCAACAATGACAACCTACAGACAGCTCATTTAGTTAAATATACGCAATATATTGACTTCGCTTTTATTTATCTGACTTAATTAACGTGCTTCCCCCCCTTTCAGCCACTAGATGGCAGCAGCAGAGCACAAATGAG
The DNA here is from genome assembly GCF_902827115.2 of Pseudochaenichthys georgianus. Classification (NCBI taxonomy): domain Eukaryota; kingdom Metazoa; phylum Chordata; class Actinopteri; order Perciformes; family Channichthyidae; genus Pseudochaenichthys; species Pseudochaenichthys georgianus. The sequence continues at coordinate 30,882,472 of NC_047519.1, read as the reverse complement.
CTTCACTCTTCTGAGCGAATGTGTGATTATCACAGACAATCGGTCACACAGATTATTCAGGTAAAAATCACACAGATTTATTCCCCATACATTTTGTCCGGCTTGATAACGTGCTACATATGTCGTCACGCAGGACTCTCTGCCTACCTTGCGATCAACGTTATGTTTACGTCAGCCTTTCAAATTAATTTTTACAGACAAGGGAAACGGGAGCCGGTCTCGTCACAATGTAGGTGACGTTAGCGCTCTCTCCCAAGGATTTAACAGATAAAAGTCCGCTGACACTTTCGCTTATTTGGTCTTGGACTCTTATTTTACCCCCAGTTATAAACGGCGGACCGATCAGAAATATCGATCATCCAGGTTTCGTCGTGTGGGACTCACACCGCACATCCCACGAACTGCACCGCTCCTACGCCACTTCAGGACTAAACTACCTGAAGATCCACGCTAAACTGCTCTAATTTCTTGTTACGCAGGACTCTCTATACCTGGCGATCAACGTTCACGTGTTATATATAACTTTCCTAACATGGTAAAAAAGATGCATTGTATACTCCATTCAAACTTCAAAAACACTCTGAAATGCCTACAGACAATCCCACAGGGCCCTGCTATTGTCCGAGGCGTCTAAAAGTGCTTGTTCCCGACCCAGTGTGGTCCTCTGAATCCTTCCACAGCTCATGTTTATTCAGCGTCGAGTCACCATTTGTTAGGAGATATAAATGTTAATTAGGCCGCATTTCCAAATCTCCTCGCGTCCCTACACGAGCCATTATCTTACAGGAAGGGAATCCAGATCATACAAGTAACCGTTTAACAATAATCCACTTTAATGGTAATATACAATGCAATACAATCAAATACATTAAATACATTACCATACACAACCATATCGTATCATATGTGTAAATGTCAGGAGTTTGGCCTACTCCTGGCTCCTGCCCACAGGCCGCCAGACCTCCTGTCCCAGCGACTGGTGAAGAGAGAGGGTGAGCACAGCGGGGTTCCTGTCTATATACTTCGCTGACCAGAGGAGGAGTTATCTGCACCTCCCTTCCAGACCAGTGATTGGCCGCCCAAATTAGTATCAACAGCTCACGTCTTAAGTCCCCAATCCCAGTGGCTCAGGTTCCTTATCACAGGGATCTGAGATGACTGTATGTCAACTCCACACCTTCCCCCTCTTCCTTTTGTCCTCACAAAACCAAATGTTCACAGGCCCCGAAAACAGTTCACAGTTTTCTTACTCAAATCATTTTCAAGCTTCTTCACAGTTTGCATGAATACATACAAATATTTCCCTACAGTATCAACACTAATTCGGCTGACTTTTATATTTGATCCAATTAGTAGATAGTCTGTATTTACACCATAACGGTGCACAGCTGATAGAAAGGGACTTTTTTGTAGTTTTTAAAGATATTACTGATTTTCTGAACTACCTTTCCAACTCCTCATGCAGTTGACTGTTACAGGTCTATACAGGTTCATGGTACAATGCATAAGCTTCACATCGAGAGACTGAAACTGTATTTTCCTTTACCGTTCTGTTTTAAACTCACAATAAAGTGCGATAGTCATATTATGTACGATATTATTATGTTTTATTAACTAGACCACTGGTCTAAACCGCACCTCCTAGTGGTTAAAGCCCGTTGTTGAATGTAGTTGTTGAATAAGTTATATTTATTTAGTTATTGATGAAAACATTTAAATATTAAGAGTAGCATACAAAATAGGGGTCAATGATAGAAATATAGAATGGAAAATATCTAGAAGATACTGTAGTGATCTCTACAATAAAACAGTTTAGTGCAGGACGTCCAAAGATATTAACAGGAGGATGTGCAAAACAGACAAACTGATAAGGCTGAATTTTACTCAGGTGTAACTAAAGTCTGATTTAAGGGTTGTTTATATTTCACATCATTAATCAGAATCTGCAAAGTAACAAAAATAAATGTAGTAGAGTAAAAATACCAGGTTAACCTCTGAATTGTAGTGGAGTAGAACAAAGTAGTACATGCTGCTGTAACAAAAACATTTCCCAACTTGGGATCAATAAAGTATCTTATCTTAAGATGATCGATGGCTACTGCCATATTTGCTAAATGTGCATCTGAATCTTGACAAGTGCATGTTTCAGGCTTATCAATTAACAACAGGAGGGGTCACAGACATAAGACCAGCTGTCATGTGGTATTAATGCTGCCCATTATGGACACAAGCAATTTTCACCCATGTATTAATTATATGTTTTAAATTTGATAACACCAATGTGTTTCGTGTCCCCTAAACCTCCAGGGATGTATACAGTTTAATACTGGCAACTTCTAATTGTGGGAAATACGAAAACGTCTTTTAAAACTACATTTCCCAGTAGAGACGTGCCATAGAACATGTTGCGAAACACACAATAGCCAGCAAGGGTAATTCTGGGGGGGAGGGCCGGGCTGGACCCGTCCAAGTCCAGTTTTGGATAGTCTGGCGTGGTTCCATTCCATTTCAAAGAGCTTTGACGCTCAGCGTAACCTTGTCGCACTGCCACTCCAATATCCAATCACAGAGCTTGAGGGCTAATCACGGGGTTTGTAAAGCAAGGCGGATGTTGTAGTCCCAAACGATAGCTGGGGATTCTGGGTAGTGTAGTGTCTTCGGAAACTCTGTGGTGTCTAAACTCGGAAAAAACAATTTGTTTCTCCGAATCGAAGGTTAAAAACACAAAAGCATTGTACACAATTTAAACCAATCAATATTGTGTAATTAACAAGGATAAACTGATGTTTTTTAGTGGATGAGTAATGGAGATATCACTGCGTAATCATTTGACAGTGTGGGGAATACTTCCGGTTTTATTATGAAAACTTCGAGACCGGAAATACTGTTTTCACCCACGCTAACTTTACATGGAAGTTGCCCCATATACAGTACACGTTCTCCTGGCGAGACCTCAAATCATCTTCGTATATCTATCAAACTGTAGATCCTACACATCCACTGGACGTGGATTATAAAAGTACAATATACACTTCTCGCTAGAAATCTAATAAAAAAGCATATTAATGGCCAAACTATTCCACAATTTAGGATTTTCCAGAGAGGGTTATTTGTGAATAAACGACCCTCCGGAGCGTTTGCAATCGACAGGAGCATGTTGTTTCTTACACAACCACTAGAGGGGCTACACTTTAAAACGTGTCTCTGGGTCGTGCTGAACAATCGACCTATATGGTCGTTTTTTGTAGGAGGACAGGCTGGTACATTTCTAATTGTGTAGCCTACTGTTAATCAAAGGATTCCAACCTCAACTCACCTGTGATTCCTTCGATAGACTTTGCTGAAAATGCAATAGGATACCATCTCTCTCGTCTCTCCACATGTACTAGATTACATTAACCATCCATTAATCCTAGTAGGCCTAGCGCTGTTTCACACTTTTAAGAAAACATTGAGAAATTGGGAAGACGTTGCCATGAGAACGAAATAAAAATTGAGATTAATTTCCTTGATTTTATATTCAGCAAATTAACCTTTTGGGAAATATTTTATTTCTTGTGTACATTGGACACAGACAGCAGGGTATTTTACCTAAATACAAAGAATGTACACTGTATGGTTTACACTAATTGGTGAAAGGTGCATAGAGGCCTAATCCTAATGCAAAGTGAGAGAAATTGCTCTATTTTTCTGAACTAAAAGAAATAATAACACATTGTAATTTCAGAATTCTAAAAAATAGGTATTTACTGTACAGACAACTGACTACATTATACTTTTGTACTTTCTACTATTGGTGTGTGTACTTAACTTCTACTCCCTTTCAGATTAATAATACAAATACATTATCAAAAAACAAACCATTATGTATTATTTACAGATTAGGGTTTTGTTAATCCTAAAAATTCACAAGCTAATCCGTAGTAGTTTATATAAAGTAATTTCAATTAGCAACAATTTTACCAATTTTGCAAGTGCTGACATCCTACAATAACATGTCAATAACCACCTTTTTTGGTTTATATTTTAATGGTTTTCAACAATGGAATGCATATTTGTCAAAATTAACATCTGAATGCTGTACAAAACAAACAATGAAAACAAAAAAGTTAAAGGATCAGAGTCACTTCAGTCCAGAGCAATCATTCACAGTAGGTCAAGTTCTATCAAACAGTGCAACAGGCTCTCTGGTTCTCCTTATATTTACCTAACAAGGCAATTATGAAGTATTTACAAATGCATAGAGGTTGTATTCAAGCAATATATTTTATCACAAGAAGATGCATAGAGTATCCAGCATATAGCAGGTCAGTGTCACCTAAAGATATGTCATGCTTCCACACAGCGCAAATACAAGTCAATAAATAAGCTTGAACAACATTTAGAAAAGTAGGAAGCAAAGTAAGATTTCCCTTTAATATCATGTAACAAAATAGTTTGAGTTTCCTTAATGTGTACAATGAATTGTTGTTTTTGGAAGATACACAGATTGTAACACATGGAGACAGAATGAGATGTGACACCAAAAGTCTGTTGTTTCCTAGAGTTTTCGAACCCTCTGCTACAACAAAGCTTCTCTTTGAATTCGGCTGCGGCCACACGAGGACGAAAACGGCTAAACGCATAGGATTAACGCAAACGCAATCGCAAACAAGCTTCCGTCCACACGCAATAGTTATCCGGATAGTGTCTGTCCACACGAGACCGCTCCGTTTAGCTCCAACCGCTGGAGAAGCTGCAGTACATATGCAGGAGCCTGTACGTGGCGCTGTAACTTCCTCCACAAAAGCAGCGAAGAAGCATGGTTGTCATGGTTGCCCTTCTGTTTATTCTCCGCGGTGGGGGCCGAGGGAACCGGGCAGAGTTTTTCGCCAGTCAACGTGTATTAAAGTTTAAATCTTCCGGACAAAATTATAAAAGTGCCGGTCAAAGGTCTTCTTTGTTATTTATTGAGCTTTAAAACAAATGAATAACGACTCTATATATTATAATAATAAAATAATATCTCTTTTTCCTCCCTCTCTTCGGACAGCGTCAGTGTCTGTCTCATGCAGCAGCTCATCCAGTAATCAGTGACCCGGCCGACTGTAAAAATAAACATATTTATAACTAGTTTAGGTAGTTTGAGAGGTAATTAAAATAGCTAAGGGTGATGATCTGACTTGAAGTGTGTGTTTTGCTGCAGCGGGAGGAGCTGCAGGTGAGCAGAGCTGCGTGTCTCTGTCCTGTCAGATTAGACTTCACTCGCGAGAGAAAGATAAATAATCTGAATTCAGGGTGCAGTTTACTTTGACGTGGGGGTGAGCAGCAGAGGTGGGGAGAGGCGGGGCTATTGCCTCATCATTATTGCTGTAGATGTTGCACAAACAACTGTAGCATGGTCAATAGCGTCCGGAGCACGATAGCAACTCTGCGATCCGCCATTGTTGTTGTTGTTGTTGTTGGTGGCGAAACACTTCAGCAATGGCGCGGGGTAAGCGGAGGTGAGCAGAAGAGGTGGGGAGAGGCGGGGCTATTGCGCAATCACTATCAGTGATCTGAAAATGTTCGGATAGGGCGTACACACGGAGCCGTTTGACCCCCCAGAGAGTTGCGTATGCCTTTCTATCCACCTTGGGACCCGTTATCGTTTCCTCAGTCGTTTAGTGCCGTATTCGGTCGTCCTCGTGTGGCCGACCGGTCTATATGACACTAAACAGTAACGCAAACGACCGAATTCGTCCTCGTGTGGCCGCAGCCTTAGTTTATAGAAACAACAGTTATAAATGTGTTCAGTGTACAGAAACCGAGAACACTTATTGATTAATTTCCATAATTTCTTCCTGTTCATCTCAAATCACAAGTTACTGTATTTAAGAGATGTTTTCTCCCGATAGCTTTTTTCCAGATAGGATGAATCTGCCGCTCACTTTTGATCTATTGTTCTATCCATTGATCTATCCATTAACAATTTAGTGTCAAATATCGACATCACAATTTGTCAGATGCCAAGGTAACATCTTCTCATATCTACTTTTGTGAGGTGAACATCAGGTAATGTCATTTTGGCTAGGTAAACTTGTGAAAAGTTTATTTTTAAAGGTAAATATACCTTAAAATCTTAACAGGTATATTTTTTGTCGAGTTAAGAAAGGGTTAGGCTAACCTATCCCTGTTTAATACACACTGAACTATATAACCTCATCAAAGTTGGATTTATTGCAGGACTTGTATATTAGATTGAATTCATTTTAGTTTGGTGTAACTAATAGAAACTCAAGAGTATTTATTGTGTTATCACTTTAAAACAAGCCCAAGATAACAAGAACATTTACTTGTGATCTTGACATAATGGATACAATAAAATTACTGCAACCTTGATTATTCTTGGCTTTTTGCGTGAACATTGGAAAATGTTGCAGGACCTTTGTATTTATCTTGTCAAATGTTTGTGCTTAAATACACAGAGATAGCGCCATATGAATAAGATGAAATTAAGACCGAGTGACAGTATGAATTTTGCTATAGAAAAAAGAAAGAAGGACAAAATGTGTGAGTGAGTGGCAGAGGGTAAAAATAAGAACAATTTAAAATGTCAAATGATATGAAGAAGAACACCCTGCCCAGGCCATTAGTGCATTATAACTTGAGCAGCATAAAACCATGCACCAAGCCACAGGAGAAACAACAGTCACTAGTGTATATAGGAGTCTCTGTGAAATTGCCGTGCCTCTCTGTCTCTATCTCTACCACCATCCCTATCTCTGTCTCTCTCCCTGTCCTTGTGTCTTTCTCTGTCTCTATCTCTGTCTCTATCTCTGTCCATGTCTCTGTCTTTGCCGTGGTAGTTGTGATGATTGTGTGCAGGATAGTGATCTGTGTGTTGTGTCCGGTGAGAAATATCCTGGTGACGCCTGTGCTGACAGTTGCGTTCATTGTGCTCCTGCTCATAGTCTTCTCTGACGTGTGGCTGGCTGTTTCCACGGTGTGGTTGTTGTGAGTGGTGATGGTGGTTGCTGTTGTGATGGTGGTGGTTATGGCCTCTGTGATTATAGCGTGTTGCCTCCTTGTCCTCCTCCACCACATCCTCCGCTTCCTCCTCCCTCTCCACGGGCAGGTGCCTTCGGGGAGGCCTCTGGCTGTACTCCCTGCTTGACCGTACTTCAGTCCCACTGGATGTTTGGTTGTGCTGGCCGTGGCTGTGATGCTCTATCCGGCGGTGGTGGTGGTTGTGATGGCGGTGGGTGTGCTGGGCTCTCTTTGGTTCATTCCTCAGAAGCCGCTCTTCCTCCTCTCTTTGGCCTTCCTCAGCTTTCTGCTCCTGGGCTGGGGCTGAGGGTTGCTCCTGGTCTAGATGGTTCTCACGGGAACCTTTCCTCTTGGCGGCAGCTGCCTTCTTGTTTTTGTGCCCATCCTGCAACAAGAAAATGCAATGATATGTCACATACGTGCATATAGCACTTATGAAGTAATCTAGCTATAACTTAAAAAAAATACTCGCCAAACACAATGCCTGTGTTTAAAATCACATACTAACGTGTTTCATACTACTGTACATACGTGTCTGTATGAGTATACAATTACAGTAATAGCCATTGCGAGTAAGAGCTACTGTTGAATTATAATAGTTTATCATACATTTGAATCAACATTGCCTCTTCCACTTAAATATGTTCCTGTATTTTCCAGTATTAATTTGTACTTAGTATAAATAAGGATGCAATTTCAAACACAGAAAATATGTCCACACACAAAGCAGCTGGCCCTAAAGCGCCTACTTTCACAATCACATAATAGACTGTATCACAGCAGAGCCAATTTGGATATTTTTGGATGATAATGCTGATTATGGGACTTTGCTCCACTTACTCATGGGAACAGACACATTTGCTTCCTCAGGCTTCTCTGCATCTGTTCTACTAACCCAGTAGCAGAGCTGTTGTAATGTGACTAAAATGGTAACCATTGTTTCAGCATTTGATTATAATCTCAAGGTGTCTGGGAAAAATATCGTTGTGTAATGTTCATTCAAGCTGTAAGCAGAAAACAAACTATAATGCCTGAGAGTTTTTAAAGAGAAAAAATAAAAAGTGTTACTTTTACATCATAAATATCAAAAGAAATAGGTGAACATTGTTCAGTGTCATTTAATGGAGATGTTACTTTCAGTTTAGTGTGCAGAGTTAGCAAATTGTGTCTAGCGCTCTGGTCAGATCCGTGGATTTAATAAGGTGGATAGTTTTTCACAGGAGAGGGTGAACAGAGAACGCTAGTCTAAAGTGAAGCTAACACCAGAACTGTGTGTTCATCTTTATAGAACAAATACACATAATTTTAAGCTAACTTGTAAAGATGCTACTCATCTCCTTAACTACGGTGAAGACTCAGCTACAGCAGAATTTGAGGGTATCTCACTCACCAGAGGTAGACCTATATCATTTCTTCACCTTTCCAGTGGAAAAGTATGAAGAGAAATGAAATGAAAATGTTAGATGAAAACAAATGCCGATGCAGCACACTGTGGAGTCTAGATAAAGTAACATTCCTGCTGAGCTCATCATTTACTATGCAAACAGTTTCCTCACATTCAGCAGATTGTCTGCACGGGTGGGATGAGTGGGATGAGAGGACAGTATGAAATCTTTGCAAAGGATTTTACACCTTATAACTTCTTCCCGTAGTTGTTTCCTATATGTTTGTATGTGTGTGTTTCATGTACCGCGGGTACTGCTGAAGGACTGGTGGGCAGTGTGTTCTCGACCAGCTGGGACACCAGAGCGTTGCCCGGCTCCATCTCTGGAGGATGAGTGGCTCTCCAGTAAGACTCCAGATAATCAGCAACATGCTCACAGGCATCAGTCAGCTGGTTCTCATCTAAGATGACGTCAAACATTTCCTGTAGGAAAGAAAACATTTGAACTGTAGGAAACACTACCCTGCAACACTTTTTATGTATAATTTTAATCAATAAATCAATACCATTATAGCAGAAATCGGGCAAGGCTTTAAAAATAACACAGTCTGATTTCACATACGTCTGTGATTAGGTCTTGCAATGACATTTTCATGATGAGATTAATTAAATAAGCTTATCTCTAGACTATGTAGTCTACACCATTAATTCAAAACATTGTTTTTTCATAATGTTATCATTCTGTTAGCTGTTGAATAATTTCCCATCATCATTATAAATACTAAATTCCCACCAAGATGTAAAACCCCCTTAAATGTCAGAACAGTTGGTCGTCACTGTTCTAAAAGGTAGCCATGTAACCACCAAAATTGTATTTTCAGTTTGATCTCTGTTTTCATCTAATTTCTGATCAGATGTTATCACTTTAACAACTTCATCTATAGAAACAAAGCCTAATGCAGCAATGCATAGTTCTGTGTAACAACTGAAAAAACTAACATCATTAAATTACTTGATAACAATCCATCTTTCCAGTCACTCACCCAGTCAATACTAAAAGCTAGTATTACTTAACAGAATCCAAGACATTTAACACACTGGCCACTAGATGGCACTCACCGACGGGCACTGGGCGAGCTTGTCTGCTGCCACCATCTGAACATTGAGATGCTTCGTCTGTGACTTCCCTCTTGTCTTGATCAGTCTTGTCAACACCTACAGAAGAGGAGGAGGAGGAGGAGGAGGAGGAGGAGGAGGAGGAGGAGGAGGAGGGGAGGAGGAGAGAAATTAAGCCCAAAAGGAAAGAAAAACATTTACGGTTGACATTTTACTGAAATGTGTTGGATGAGGAAACAGTTGGTCTAAAAGAAAGGGCAGGTCTCTGGTGAAGCTTACCTTTGGTGAGGAGATCTTGACATAGATAAGGATCGGTGCTAGGGAAGTCTTGGCCACCTGGAGCGGGTGGTTGATTGTGTCTGCATCGAGAATCACCAGCTGCAGGCTGCGGGCGAGCTCAAAGATACGCTCACCTCCCCCTGGATCTGAGCTGCAATCGCAGAGAGGAAAGGCACGACTTTGACACCTGAGGTCCAGGAAATCCATCAATCGCACACATTTAATTTCAATGTTAACATTTATCATAAACGGTGTACCTAAAATAATTGAATTACCAATTATTCTACAACATATAACAAAAAACTCAGGCTATGTTGAACATCTCAATTACAGAGTGGCTTAATTTACAGAAGTTCAGTGACATTGAATAATCTGCCATCTCATACTTTAAAATGTGCTCATTTGTACAATTAAAGAAAGCTGTTAACGGTTTGATTTTTGTCTCTGCAATATTATGCTTATGGATTATCTGTGTAAACTGCCCACTTATAATTAATTATTGTAATCTTATTGTCTTACTTATAATTATAATCTCTTATCCATTCTTTAATATTTATTTCCTTTTCTGTTAGATCCAAGTATGCCCTAGCGATTGCCCTGATTAAGCTCCTTTTTGCATTAGCTCATGAAAGTACTGTAGGCCTACAGAAGATATTTCCCTATCATTGAACCATATATTTAAATTTTTCTTATGCATCCACATTATACCATTGTGTGTAATCTTGAATGATAAAATACATGTTTACTGCCGAAGCACATATGTGGAGATTTATTTTTGGTTCTCTATTTTATATTGTAAAGATGCAGTAATGAGGATACAATCTAAAATCTTAAATGTTGAAGGTTAAACCCAAAACAATTAATTATCAAGTTATATATTAAGATTGAACATTTATTGTAAAAAAAATAGTAGTTGACAAACAAGACCCACAAGTCTCTAGCAGCTAA